>NW_013665735.1:690560-699917 GCF_000517525.1 Limulus polyphemus | reverse complement strand
TGTTGTTTATACCAACACGGGTCAGCATATTATATATTACAATTTTATGAACCTACAAAGTAAAGAAAGTATGAGTACTATATCTAAATGGAAAGATGGATACCTTCAAAGAGGATGAAGATGTGTATGTGAATGAAATATAACTAAAGAAAAAAGATTATAAAGTTCTATTGTATGATATTCTTTATTATTGATTTGGCTGAGCCGATGAGAGACAAAACTACTCGAAAATATGATCCTCAGCCATATGACCAGCTGTTATCTAACGTGAGTTTACCTAGATTACCAATGTGTCAAGCTTTTTATATGTTCACTTAGAACTGATAAGAGCAAAATATTTTCTCTGTAAGTCTCAACTATGACACTGAAAATGTTTGATGTTGCTGTAAATACTCGCATTTTAGAACAGTCACTGTATGGTATGTGTATATCAACTGAAGTGAAAGGAATGGTGCTATAAAGTTATAAAAGTTAGGGTAGTGTTTTAGAATTAATTGATTATTACAGTAGTAAGTTATACTTGGTCAAACAAAAAAAGTGAAATTATTAAGAACCCTCAGTTAGTGTATGTTATTGTATTTCTTTGGATTTCCTGAATAATGTTCTGTAGAATAAACTTTCTTCTCTTGAAATAATGTATTCAATATTGTTGTTCTAAAAATAACTTTTTAATACAGATTGAGAATTCATAATACTTAAACCTAAGATAAAAACTACATTTTACGCTTCAAATGTTCAGTAAAAAAAAGTAGCTTTAATTTAAATGCAAACGCATGGGAACTTTAGCGTGTAACTTCTTTGATTTTTTTGCATTGCGTTGAAGGTCCATTATAATAATGGAAGAAACTTGATCTCTTTGTTCTAATACAGTCATTTTGACGTATTTACCCTGGCCATTTCGTTCTGTGGTCTAGACGAATGTGATCTCTGCGGTCATTTCATGTGATCGTAGTTGGGACTTTCAACGAGGAGGCTCGACTTTCAACATACGCAGGAAGCTTGCGAAAAGAAGCTATTGACCAACGAAATGGCACAAACTGCTGGGTTTAATCAGCCACGGTTACCAGATACGTTCGGCTAACTTTGTGAAATGGATGGTAAAGAAACGGAAGATGTGTTGCTGTCTGTCTGTCTGCATTGATGTATTTGGACATTAAAGTATAGATTTTCTTTGAGCAAAGCCTGAAGATCTCTTTCACTTCTTTTAGCAACTTGTAGTAATTTTCACGTGAACTAATGTAAAGATTACTCTTCGATTCTTACAAAGTAATGGGACATGATATTTCAGAATCAGTTTCAGGGCTGAGAAAGTATGTTATACGTAACACGGTAAAAGAGTGATACATAGTCAGTTTTATACCTGTGTATATATATAACTACGTTTGTAGTATCTTTTAAGTTTCAAGTTTAAAAATAGTGTTAATAATACTACTTTATATCAAAATATTAGCTTTTATTTCTTTCAAAACAAAGTTGACGAATACCTTTGATTGGATGTTACCTCACAATAGCGTGAAAAAGTGCTATCAACTTTTGTATTAAATGTGTAAGTAGTCTATTTTCATATATATGTACCTGATATTACCTGCATTATTATGTATAAAAATAGCTTCAAACATATTTTATTACAATAAAATTAAAAATGACATATCTAAACTTTACCAATCTTAATTTTATTTTTTTTACTAAAGCTTAATAAATGTTCAAATATATTATTTCCAAGCTTTCATCGAGATGCTAGTAGAGAAAGCTATGAGTAAACATTTTTAGAGATTATAGTATAGTCAAATAGTAAGAAAATATGACTGGTTTGATGTGTTTAATTTGTATCCTTCTAAACAGGACGCATATGAAGGTTGTATGATTTTGATACTTTTTAGGAAGCAACTGTGCTACTAGAGAAATTATACATATATATAGACATAGGAAGGCATTGTTGTTTCTTCTTTCCGTTTGTTTAGAAGTTCTGCTAAAGAGTGAAGACGAAGGAAAGCTAAGTTCTTTGAATCGTTTTTTAAATTATGGTTCGATTAATATATTTCCTCATTTCTTATAAATATTCTAATTAAGTTCGGGTTATTTTGAGATTGCCATAATTACCTTGGATCAGTATACTAAGACTGTGTAATTTTAAATTAAATAATTATTAAGACTAACTAGGCTTATGTTTCTTTGCCCCCTTGCTTTAGTGCTGTTAAGAGTGAAGACAATAACGTACGAGTAGAAAAACGGCAAAATGCAACAACGTTGTCATTATTAGTCAACGTTACAATTTTAGGCCCACAGAACTATTAAGGTCCTTTAATTGGTCTATGGTTAGTCCCCAATACTGTAAAACAAATTCCTAATTCATTGTCTTTATTTTTTTTAAATAGTAAAATATAAATTAAAATTATATACTATATTAATTATATTAAATCAAACTATTAATTTAATTGGAACAATGCTGTTACTGTTACTCAGTAATGTGAAGCAAATACCTGTTTTCAGTGTTAGGAAATAAAGAAAAACTCATATTTGGTTATAATAAATTAAATTAGCTTCATTTACTCAGTCTGTATAACTAATTACTAAATTATTAATATTAAACCATGTTAACGTTTATTCGCTTTTCTTAATTACGTTGGATGGGAAAAGAAGGAAACGGGGTGAAAAAGTGAGGCGACATAACAATTAATAATTAATTAATAGTAAATGAATTATTAGATTACATACGTGTATTGAAGTAGCAGTAACATAAAAACAATAAGGTTCCTTTCTGGTCTGTTCTAGCTATTGACACAACCATCAGCAGCAATATGGATATTAAACGATAAGAATAATGTCACAATGGTGTACGAATCTAAGCTATGGGAAAAATCATCATATGACAGAGTTATCAAAGTACTTTTGAATCATCAACAGTGGAGAGAAATGCCAGAAGAGGACTCGTTTTCTTGATGCCAATACTGAATGTTGCTAAGTACCCGTTAAGAATACATCCTAATCAACTTATATATCCTCAATAACATTATGACAGAGAAAAATAAATCAACTAGTCTACTGAATCCTCTCATGAATATGGACACATCATTACAAGCGATATTAATGTCCAGAGCCTTATCTGGCTGGACACTTATCGACACGTGAAATGACGATAATTGGAGGAAACAGTGGAAAACATCAAATGTATTCTAAAGATTAACGATGCCCCACAAGTATACCAGATAGAAATTGGCACTGTGATTCAGCCGTAGACCTCATCCTTGTTACATCTGCTACATTCCTTAAGTTGAAATGGAAGCTATTGCCTTTAATAGGAAGTGAACACAAGCTCATACTCATGCATATAGCCAAGAAAGAGCCACCTTAAAAACCTACTCATACTAAAAGCTTCCAATATAAAAAAATGATCAAAACAATCGTAAGTAAATGGAGGCGGGTGGTGAAAAAAAGAACAAATGAGCCAGGAAAGTAAACGTGGTAGTTACAATAAACCCAAATAGTAAACAGCAGCAGTAAGTACAGCAAGCCTGAAAATAAAAGATTGAGGCCAATAAAGCATCGAGTCTCGAAGGTATAATAAATGAGATAGAGATATTTTTAAGCAGGAGAGAGCATCGTTCAATAAAGCTACCTCAGAATTCCAGCGAAAAGAAATAGACTAGACAAGCAGTATGGGACAATTTTTGTTAACATTCTAATCGGGAAGACCCCATTATACGAACTCAGTTTTGGAAAGTAATAAAATTATGAAAATAGTAACAAGTGGATGCGTGGTATTGCCACAGGAGACGAAAGGGCCGAAGGGTGAATGTCTTCGAATCAATGAAGAAACAAATGTAATGCCTTCTTGCACAGGTATACGAGGCAACTACAAGAAAATGAATAGGCCTTTGTGAGACAGGCATGGCAAGAAGTGAGTGACAGAATTCAACAGGAAGCTGACTTATGGTCATAAATCCCAGTGACACTTTATGGATTGGGGATAATCCTATGAGGAACAAGTAGGGATTCTGCACCAGGATCAGATATTCTGAGATAGCCTAAAATCAAAACTTTCCATAGAACAGAAAACAGAGCTAGCTGAAATAATCAATTTGTCAATGATGAACGGGAAGATATAAAACGAGACTGTTCAATGACAGTGTTGTCCAAACCCTTCAATTACTATTGCACACTGCAGATATATACATCAATAGTCTCGTGTGTGATCTGGAGGGAAGATATAAAACGAGACTGTTCAATGACAGTGTTGTCCAAACTCTTCAATTACTATTGCACACTGCAGATATATACATCAATAGTCTCGTGTGTGTGATCTGGAGGGGAAAGATTGTCTTCCTCCCAAGGTGACAAAAACAAAGAGAACCACAATCTCAAATATCGAGGCAGTCACACACCATCCAGCAATGTATATAAACATTGCGGTAGTGCGTTGTTAAGCTATTTCACCTTGAAGATGCATAAAATCAAATGGATACTGGCATTTTGGAAATAAATCTGATGGCTCTGGGAGTCTTGAATATTGGCTATGCTAGACACCAGCATCTGTCAGGTGAAATTTGAAATTAGCTCTGGTTTGTCATAAGGACTCTTGCTGAAACCTGTCATTTTCAACGTAAACACAGTTGATATGGTCAGCACACTGGAAGGCTCCGGAACAATATCATATGTTTATATTGACAAAATAATTGTTGAAAGCTTCTCACACACTCGAATCAAAACAGTGGAAGGTCTACAAGAAGCTAGCAAAAGCTTTTGCCAGTGGGATAAAAAATGCCCATCCAACTAGATAAAGCCTATTGGATGTTGGCTACTATATCTCACACAGACACCTCTCTCTTCAGGTTGACATATACAGAGAGAAAGGTTCCACATAAGAACCCTATCACAGAATGAGAGAGAAGGCATTAAAAGGTCTTATTCTTCTCAAATATGCTTCAGTCTAAAAATTGCAGCAAAAAAATAAAAGCTCCACCAATCTTATGAAAGCAACAGCCATGGCCAGAATGAAGAATAGACTAAAATTGTGTGCAGCAGCATAGAAGTCAGCAATGACCAAGTTAAAGAGAGTGTAGAATGTAGTATTGAGAATAGCAACAGGAGCAGCCAAATCACCAAGTGATACTCTGTACTTTTGATTTGGTTTAAACAGCATTAGCACAAGACAGTCGGTACTTGAAGCAACCACATATCATCCCCTATTACAGCACTTGAGAGACAGAACCGATGAAGCTACTATACAGAGACTAAAATAGGTACAATCAAGGGTCAGCGAAGCCAAGAAGATGTAGAGGAGATATATCCACTAGAAACATTGCTGTGGCTTATGCTACATTCCTCTAGTGTGTGAATGAATAAGTCAAATAAATTCAAGTTGTAATATAAAAAGGTTTTTTATTTATGTATTTCTGTTATTTTTATTATTAAAACGTGCAGCTGGTAATTCACAATAACACATGGTGTTTGGTATGGATAAATATCTGGAGTGTATAATTCATGGTTTTTTAGCGAAATTAGTTCGAATTTTATATTTATGTTTTAAATTCCTCAAGCATATAATAGTAATAGAAGTCAAAGCATTGAAATCATTTTTATTACACTGGTTGTTTGGTGCTGAAAAAAGAAAACAATTAAAAAATGATAAATATAATAAAGTAAAAAGTCAAAATGGTTGCTGTCGACCGGTTGCCTCCAGGAAGCCAGTTGTTCAGAATTAGTAGTGGCGCCACGCTACCTGGACTGCGAGCTAATACGTTTGCTGTGACGGACTCCATAAAGGATTTCTTTTTGAAATTGCCAACTCATACACTAAGCCCGGCATGGCCAGGTGGTTAGGGCGTTCGACTCGCAATCTGCAGGTCACGGGTTTGAATCCCCGTCACCCCAAACATGCTTGCCCTTTTAGCCGTGAGGGCGTTATAATGTGACGGTCAATCCAACTACTCGTTGGTAAAAGAGTAGCCCAAGAGTTGGCGGTGGGTGGTGATGACTAGCTGCCTTCCCTCTAGTCTTACACTGCTAAATTAGGGACGGCTAGCGCAGTGTAGCTTTGCGCGACATTCATAACAAACAAACAAACAAACTAAGCTTCTACTGAGGATTATGGAAGCCCAAGCAAAATAACTCATCTCTACAAATGTTGGATTGGTTTTAAAAGTACAGTCACGTAATATACAGATATCTATCCCGCATATAAAAGCTAACTACACTAATCGGGCTTGCAAAATGTCTCCAAAATTTCAGTTATGGGGTTGTAAGCTATTTTATCACTCTTGTCAAAAATAAGTATGCTTGGAGCGAGATTGTTAAACTATGTAAAAACCAAAAGGACACAACATTTTGAAAGTTCTCTATGAAAGCGAAACATTTTGCACAGTAACAAGCTAAGAAACCATACTCCTAAGCCTATTTGAAACAAAGCCCGTGTCTGCAAAGTGGAGGATATGAATGATAATCCTCTGATCACAGTGTGATGAATTTTGGTGTATCTACTGGGACCATAAACAATACGATAAACCAAGATTTGAAGTTCCCGAAAGTTCACAAACTTCCAGCCACACCGCGAAATCAAAGGTTGTTTTCATGAAAAGTTGCAGAAGAAATTGAAATCACAGTAGTCCCGTTCGAGCTCTTACACACACATACATATCAAATCTTGAATTCAGCTCCAATGGACCTTTATTCTGTTTAAACATGATCTTGTAAATCTTACCCGGAACACATTAGTTGAATTACGGAAAGCTACACATGAAAAAAAGACATTATTGGCATGTCTGTTCTCTGAAGAAGCATGAAAACATTACTGCAGGGTCAAGGGTAAGGAGCAAGAGAAAGAGACAGAGGATAATCGCCAGGAAAAATACGGTCTTCAGTACTATTACGTTGAATTTAATCATTCCCCCCCCCCCAAAAAAAAAAGTATAAAAGGCCTGCGTATGGCGATTTGAAACAATTTTTATGTGAAAAATATAATTTTTCCACTGCATCTGATAAATGATTCATGCTCATAAAATTTTGCATCATATAACCCAGCACTCTCTTTAAATTAAAATTTAAATTAAATTAAAGTTTAGCTTAATTTCCGTAATGTACCTGCTGGGTTTCAAGAAACACTTTTTGTACAATACAACTTCCAATAAATTGTTGTATCAGTAAAATTCTATTGTTTTTTTATTGTGTCACAAAATTAGTTTATCCTATGCCTTTCTTACCAATATTTTTCACATTGTTTAATATATATCGTGTTATAATTAACTTTGTGCTTCCTCTCCAACTGAATTTCTTTATTACACAATAATGAAGAACATTTCTCGATTACTTAATACAAAGATGTTGTGCTAAACAGTGATATATTTTTTGCTATATTCTGTTTGTGCGAGTTCGTCTAATTATCAGTTCCAAAATCAACTAAGTCTTATAAACACTTAAACACCATCTAAGGAAAGTCTTGAAATAACATGTTGATGACCTCGAAAGAAGTCTAATGATCTTGTAAAAATTAATACAATCAAAAGCAGGTGAGATTTCATATAATATTGGAGTAAGAAGGCTCAATTGTACATTTTAATAATAACGTTGGTAAAAAAACACGACACTTACACTCCAGATAATTAAATTATAAGAGAAATTTATCTTAACCAACGTTTTGCCTTTGTAGCGTCTTCAGGACTAGTACATGTTTCATGTACTAGCCCCGAATAAGCCGCGAATGTGAAATGTCGGTTAAAATAAAAGTTCTGTTATAATTATCTTGTGTGTAAAGTTCGTTTTTTTTACCGTTATTATCAAAATGAGTAAATCCCTCCAGTATGCATTAAAAAATTTCAAAGACAACAAAAAACATACATTTTGTAACAACATTTCATACTCTCCTCTGTTATGTAATATAAATTGGAATAAAAACTCGATCAGTGCTCATGCAGTCTTGGCAAATCTTTTTTATTCTTGAAAAAGAAACTTAAAATACAACTGCAAAAAAAAATATATTTTTTTAAATATTCAAAAGATATGGAAAAAGTAATTTAGTCTGTGTCGACTTAAAATGTACACATAAAAAACAGAGAGCTGTTGAACATTTTTTGTAAAAATTTAGAAAAGTGATCTTTCTTTAAAAATGTTTTTATATTATTTGCATCACTTACTTGCGGAAAGCCAGAAACCAAAATACCACATTCGATGATAATCGCCTTTTTCTGATAATAAAGGAACTTCTGTAACGAGCGATGCAAGAGTTTATAAAAAAAAGAAAAACTTTCCATTAGCACCGATAATGGAGATCAAAGTTTAGCTTGCCAAGCTGACTGTAAAAACTAAAACAGGAGGGATATATAACAAACATTTATTCAACGAAAGACAGTTATTTAGAAATTAAAAAATCATTGAAAAGATCAATGAAAATATACAACAAGTTTAATAGACAAACAATGAAAATAAAAAGAATTTGATGTGTTTAGAGTGACATTAGTTACATCTTTCAGATGCAGGATTGTCTTATAAAATTAATGGCTTGTTAGGATGGTTAAAACATAATGATATATATAATAATAAAAGGGCGTGTCTGTGGGTCTGTGTGTTTCTCTGTGTGTGTGTGTGAATGCCATAATTCCAAGAGAAAAGAACCTAAAAACCTGAAATTTTGCACACATACTAAGTAGATCATGAGGGTGTGCACCTGGGTATTACTATTTATCCGCGTGTGCATTTTTTTATAGGTAAACAAGCGAAAAACACGTAGAGAGGAATATGTGACCGCCATATCTACAAGAGGAAATAGCATAGAAACTGGAAAGTTTGCACTCATACTAAGTGGACCTTGAGGGTGTGCACCTGTATATTATTACTTATACACGCATGCGCATCTTTTTAACGAGGCAAGCTAGCAAAAAACCACATAGAAAAGAAATGTGACTATCACAGCTCGAAGAAGAAAGAACCCAGAAACCTGATATTTTGCACCCATACTAAGTGGACTCTGAGGGTGTGCACCTGGGTATTATTACTTATCTTACTCAAGTGCGTGCGCGCCGGCGCATCTTTTTAATGAAATATGCTAGCGAAACACCACATGGAAAAGAAATGGTTCCTTATATAACAACATCTAATATATAGAAAAGCCAGTGCGCTTTGGTAACAATGCATTCCAACAATGGCTTTTACGTCATGTTGGAACGCATTGTTAGCAACAAAAGTATAACTTAATTTTGTTGTTACTCTATGTACTGAAAGTGTAAAATGTTTAAACTACAAAACTGGAAAAATATTTATTGATTCCTTAATTTAGGGTTCTCAACCAACAATTGGTACAGTTATCAACGCTATTTTCAAGTTTTGAACAACTCAACTTTCAAGATCTACATATCTACATGTGCCTAT
>NW_013665735.1:684510-690539 GCF_000517525.1 Limulus polyphemus | reverse complement strand
TACATGTGCCTATGTTTCCGTTTATCAATGTTATATTTTAAGATCTGTGCAAGAACTCAGCTAACAGATGTTTTCGCATATAAAAGCTATCTTGATATATATATATATATAATGCTCAGAGGTTTCAAAATCACGTAAGCAGAACAATTTCTTGAAAGATGCCCCCAGTGGCAAAGCGGTATGTCTGATGACTTACAATGCTAAAAACCCGGTTTCAATACCCGTGGTTGGCAGAGCACAGATAGCCCATTGTATAGCTTTATAGTTAACTTCAAACAACAACCAACCAACTCCTGAAAGATCTTCTAGCCAAACAATTTGCCAATTATTAAATCCTTAATACGTGCGATTTCATTTAAAATGCAGAGCGTCAATAAAATTAATTTTCTAAACTGTACCATTATTAATTTCACATTCGTTTTTCTTGAAAACGTGTGTGTGCACAACTTGTAAGTTTTGTTTAAACTGAATATAGCTAATGTGAGGCTAAAACAGAAATTTAATACAATAAAATAAGTAATTTTAAGGACTAAAACCAAATTAACCGTGCATTTTGGTTATTTTTACATCACTAAGCGAATTCATAGAATAAGATAGTTTTCCTTCCAAAGGTTCCGTTCGTTTCTTGTGATATTTCACAAAACTACAACCAGATTTGGAAGTGCCAAACGTTCAAACTATAAAAGTAGGACCAGCATGACAGTGTTGTAACCTAAGGTAGTCACCTGACATGTGTAACTATTTGCCACGTCAGGTGGAAAGGACTATTGCATTGTTATTAAGGATTGAATTACCGATAAAATACATAATCTGTGTTTAAACTAAAAGAAATAATGATATAAAGACAGGACTTTATTGGTGAGTCTTGACCCTTTCGAGTCAGAAATAAATTTGACTGAAAACACCCAAATTGCTTTCATTTTCTACATTCCCTTTGTGGCTGACGAATCAGAAAATTAGATCACAAAAATCCGGAAGTAGCTATGCTCCATCTGACACTCGTAGAGCAGTCGCACAAATACAATGCAAGTTAGGACACAATAGAATCATCCAATGAAAGAGTAGATAGTTCGCAGGATCGGACCCTAAATCTAGGGCTGAATTTAGCACACGACATTGACCAGATTTACTATGCTCCAAATTAGAACTTTCCAACAAATTTAAAATTTTGTGAACGTGAAATATGTATGCTATGTGGTATTGGCATCCTACAATAATAACAACATAGGACCCTCTAAGTATAAGCTAGTGTGGGTTTAAGTTTTACACGTTGAAAAAAATTGAAGGACTTAAAGAGAACATATAGATTCTGTTCTTCTTTATTTCCGTTACTTGTTTCAAAAAACAATAACTGTAAAAACATAAAAAATAAGTATCACATTTAACAACTGGGATAAAACTTTAGAATAATCTTCACTTTCATCTCTTTCACTTAATGCGTTTTCTCAAACGTCGTTCTTATATTATTTTATGCCACTTAAAATCGTTACAGCACTTATTCTGAAAGGCGACATATTTAATATCGTCTAAAAGTCAGTTTTCAAGATCATAAGCTCCTTAAATTTGTTTCCATTTGAGAAGCTTTAACTTCTTTGCTTAAGTGATTTTGTGTCACTTTCGCTTTACACTTGGTAATAGCATAGGATTTAATGAATGACCTGTTCTAACTAGTGTTATGGCTTCCTAAAATATAATCCCATGATATAATCCTAATAAATACTGATCCTTTTAAGTGTTACGGCATTTCAAACTTCATCGGCTGAGTAAATTTTAGAATTAGCACTTACTGGGAAATTAAATTAGTTCGACGAAACTATAATCTGCAGTTGGAGCTACAACTTTTTATGTCCAACTACAGTATATGAGGCTTATCCATATTTTTTTGATATGCTATACTGATATTTCGAGGGAATCAGGGACAGCGCATAATTGTATACAACTGATTGTTACGCATTTCTAAGTAAAAGTACTTTTCTTAATATTATTGGTTAAAATGTTTTAAGCAATTTTCAATATTATCATTATTACTCCTTTTTACAAGTATGGTGACTAGTTTGCATTGTTAAAATTGTGCATTTTCTTATGACATTATTCATCTCCAGTTAGTTTGTTATATAGAAATGTTTGTTTGTTTGTTATGAATTTCGCGCAAAGCTACACGAGGGCTATCTGCGATAGCCGTCCATAATTTAGCAGTGTAAGACTAGAGGGAAGGCAGCTAGTCATCACCACCCACCGCCAACTTTTGGGTTACTCTTTTACCAACGAATAGTGGGATTGACCGTCACATTATAACGCTTCTACGGCTGAAAGGGCGAGCATGTTTGGTGTGACGGGGATTCGAACCCGCAACCCACAGATTGCGAGTTGAGCGCCCTAACCACCTGGCCATGCCGGGCCATACGGAAATGACTTCATTAATTTATTGGCCATTTTTTAATTCTAATTCTTGATGTCAGAAAAACACGGAGGTTCAAGAAGTCTTTATATAAAACGATAAAAACCATATAACCCGAGCGCTTTCGAAAGGTGGACTTTTCTTCTTCAGGAATAAACTGTTTAGTAAACTGTAAAGCGTTAATTGGTTAGTAGTTAAGCACTGGCGCTTGATATTTGACAAAAGATATGTATATTATAATCCACCACAAACAAATATGTGGTAACTAATGAGATATCATCCTCTTTCATCCATTACCATCAAATAGATGGTATATGGTAATTGATATTATATAAGCCTCTATTTAATAATTAACGAGTGTACAATGTCTTCCTGTTTTGTTTTGATAACCGCACTTTGGCATTACTAACCAAACCTATTCGGTAAATAGGAAATTGAAGGAGAACATGCATTTATAAAAATCAAAGAAACAACTTTAATAGCAGTTTCAGACTGGATAAACAATGGTGAAATAACAAAACCTGTTACTTACACATTTCTAATTGGAAAAATACTGCAATCTTATGATCATATTCAGGATAGAACATATGCGTTTTCCATAAATAACAAAACAACTGTTTTGGAAAATATACCATTGTATGTTTGGTCTAAAATCCCCAATAATTCTTGGCAAATGTTATTGCATAATAAAATAAGTCTTTAAAAATAAATAATTGTTTTTGGTCAACTTTGTTATTCGAGTTTTATTTATACATTAAATTTGACGATGCTTATTTTTGTTCATACTTTTTGCAGAATATTAAGCCTGATTTTACAAAACAAAACGAAATTAATTTGTTCTTTACTTTTACCTTCCTCATTCATAGCCCTGTCACACCAAACATGCTCGCCCTTTCAGCCGTGGGGGCGTTATAATGTGACGATCAATCCCACTATTCGTTGGTAAAAGAGTAGCCCAAGAGTTGGCGGTGGGTGGTGATGACTAGCTGTCTTCCCTCTAATCTTTCACTACTAAATTAGGGACGGCTAGCGCAGATAGCCCTCGTGTAGCTTTGCGCGAAATTCAAAAACAAAAAACAAACCTTCCTTATTCATAGACTGCACTTTTCATCCACCAGCTGTCATAAAATATCACGGAGAACAGACTTTAAAAGTGAATTTTTAATTAAGTTCAAGTAGAAAATGAATTAAGGTGATATTATGAAATTGCGTGGTGTATAACAACAAGCTGATGTAGATCAAACTTGCTTGTTTAGAAAATTCAAAACTGCACTCACGTTTTGCGCATCCTCGTGTTTCAGTAGCTTGATCGACAATTTTCTATAATTATTGTTTAAGAAAACCTTAAAAGTTGTAAATTTGTGTGTTTTAAATCGAATCGCGTTTAATAAGAACGAATATGATTTTATTTTTTTCAAGTCGAGCGTTTTCAGAATAGACTCATCGTTTGATAACAAGATTTTATAGCTTATTACTTTTGCCAGTTACTTTTATTTGATATTTTCTTGTAATTCGGAATGAACTTCATTTTATGAGGCAATATTTTTAACCCAATGTTTTCATAGCATGTGACTTTCACAAGTGCGATTATTTTATAGTTTCTCGTGTTTTAAAAAAGAATTACATTTTCCTAACAAACGAGTTTTTGTATGCTAAATTAACAAAAGTCTCACGTTTTCAGTATGGCATTAGGCTTTAAATCTTATGCTTTCAGAATATAAAATGTTTTTTGTTATTTTTAGCTATTTTTTTCGCTTCTAATTTGGTAACCTAAGAAAAGCAACTGCATTGTTAGGGAAACCTTAACAGCAAAATATTGAACATGTAAGTAAAATGCCTGAAGTCATTTGTCCTTTTTCATTCCTATACTGCAGTCTATAACAACATAAGCAACCATTAAAATACCAAAAGGTTTTATACTGATTGATTTTTCTCTGAAAATCCCAAGTTCTCAATATCAGTACATTAGAAATTGCACGATTTCTTATAAATCAGTTATAAAAATTCTACTCTCTCTACATATATGTGTATGTGTGTATCATAAGAATTTGTGTGTTATTTCAATAATCGATAAACATATTGATATGTTGTTGAAAATGTTGGATAATATAGTTGACTGCCATTATTCGATATTTCAACGCACTCTCGTGGGTCTACTGCGCATTACTAACTCTAAAAACAGTGAAGGAATGAATTTATCACCTATAAGTTTTCTTACAAACCTTGGATACCTGGAAGAGCTGATACTGCATTCATGCTGGTAATTGCTAAATTACCTTATAAAGAATTATTTTAAATGTGTAACCTTAGCTTATACCATTTAAAATAAAGAAGTATGAGTCTTATAGAATCTATGAGTAAAAATATGAGTTATATATAATAATGATTTTCTGGCCAAAGCAGTGCATTCTAAAGCTCAGTACAGTTAAAAACACAGATGTCGTGGTCTAGGAATGTTTAACTGTTACTATTATACTACTTTATTATTCTGTAAATATTAAAATCGAGATGTTTGTCATAAAGAAAGTAAATAACATTATGTTGTTTAATGAGCGAAAAAATTGATGTATAATAGTATATTGATTATAACAAGATAAATTGTTTTTTTTTGTGAAAACATTTTTCTTCAGACATTTAAAATAAACCCTTAAATGGACATCTAACATATTTCAGTGGATAAAAAAATACTCCTAATATTAATATTTATAGATAGCTCTAAATTTCAATATGTTTGGAGTTTCTCTCGAAACATTATCATTTCAAATTTCATTAAATAACCAATCAATTAATTCAAGTAGTTCTAAAACATCATGTCAACGAAGCCAAGTTTTCAAAGTAGGAGCTTGCTGTGATCCAGTTTTTTTCTATAATTTCTTAAGAAAAAAGACATCTGTGTGGGTAGAAATTAAAGTTTTATTGATAAAACTGAACAAATATATTCGACCTTATTCATTAATATTATTATTATCCTTAGCTACGTCTATAACATACCATTATTTAGTAGCATTATTGCTATGTAATAATACTGGGTATTGTGGGTTATATTCACTCCTACTTAGAATCCTTTATGCTGTAAAATTATTAAGTACAATATTATTGTTATGTGATAATATTGGGTATTTCTGACTATATTCACTCCTAGTTAGAATCCTTTATACAGCAAAATTATTAAATAAAACAATGTTTATTGTATTTTTAGACTGATCACGATCTCATTTTACATTTATTATGTACTATTAAATGTTTACTTTATATATTTATTACATCTGTGTGGAAACTCACACAAGTGGCGTCAAAGTCTTAATCTTAAAACTGTATTTATTTGATTTTAACACATATTTACAATGCTACAATGTCTTGAGTTATATTTGAATAAATTGAATAAATATCTAAATAACCTTAATTGTACTAAAATAGTAAAATTATTCAACAAAGTATTATTAAGTTTTGTTAAAATTGTGCATGAAATATTTACGTGAATTTCTCAGAGAAACGCTAAACACATATTCAACACACATAAATCCAATAAACAGGGTGTGAAAGTACATTCTGGAATACCTATCTTCATTTTAGAGCAACGACAATTGAATAAATAGGGTTTAAAAGTACGTTCAGAAAATACCCATATTCA
>NW_013665735.1:670587-683967 GCF_000517525.1 Limulus polyphemus | reverse complement strand
GGTTGACGGAGATATATTTCACTTAAAAGCCAGCTAGCTTTGTCTCTCACTGATCACACGCCAATTTTTCCACCATTGAATTTATATAATGTCTACGTAAAATGCTAATGTCCAATGTGAATTCACTGAAGTTAAATGGTTTGTAATGTTTGAAATTTATAAATGTTCCTGGTCAAATATCTGTAGTTTTCCGATTGATAAACGTTATAAAAATCACAGTTATAGCTTTCAAAGTCTATAGCACACTGATTATAGCGAACTACTAATAGACGCTCTCTTTGCGCGTCGCATTGGTTGTATTTATAGGCGTGGGAAGATTTTCTAGAAAATTCAGATTACGCAACAATGCAAATTAAAGCGTTCACGTACACACACATACTTTTGATTCTTGCTCTCGGTAATCTTCTACAACTTTTAAGAATAGGCGGGGGTTTCGCAATACATATTTAACACTACAAGCTATTATGTTTTTAAATATAAACTTAATCTAAACAGCGTTGATATTAAAATAAATACATAATAACAAATTCGTTACAATTATACAGCAACAGCAATTCAATAAATAGGGTGTAAAAGTACATTCGGGAAATACTCAGATGTGATTATTACAATTCTAACATGCCAGATTTGTATTTCTTTTTAATATCAAAATATTTTCATGCGGATAATTATAGTACTATATTTAGACATATTGACGATTTACTTTCAGTGGTAATAACATCACAATGTCAAACATTACTAGAATTTATCATTTCCAATCTGAATTTATAAAAGTTAGTGAACCATATTTAAACGATTTAATTATACACTTCGATGGGTGACGACAACAACTTAAGCGCTGGTTATTGGTTCAAGTTCTTACTAGCATATTTTTTATGGTGATATACTTTATTTACTAGCGTTTACTCTGACATTTGTTCTACATCTTAATTGTTATTAATAACATTTACATCTACTACATAACAAGTATAATACCAAATTTTACTATTAATATTAGAACTTTCAAATTCATTCTGATGTCTAATAATGTGAAAGAGATAACGTCTCAATTCAGCTTAAAATGTATATATGGTGAAAATCAATGAAAAGAATCAGATAATGTTTCCCTATAAAACAGGGAAAAGCTTTTGATGATCCCGGTGAGTTAGCGGTAAAATTACGGACTTACAATAATAAAACAGGGGTTGATTCCCGCGATGGTCAGAGAGCAGATAGCTCATTGTGTAGCTTTGCGCTGAAACAAAAAAACGAGCTATTGATCTCTCTCTCTCTATATATATATAAACATATTAGTAGATTCTTGGACTTTTATGTATATAAACATTTATGAAACGTGTAGAAATACTGGAATAATTTTAACTACCTTTAAACCTAAAAGAGGTTCTGAGCAAGTCTTAGTGGTTAACGTGACGGACGTCAGATCGAAAAGTCCATGATACGATACGAGACGTGATGGCCCTAAATTCGCTCTGACAGGTGTTGCTAGATTGCTGTCTTCCTTCTGGTCAATAATTTAAAACTTGGAATAGCAATACCTCAACTTTAAGAGCTTCTGCACATAAGATTTCGTTCAGGTTGGAAACTCCAATTCTTCATGAAAAGGGAAAATTAGGAATGGTATTGGAAATAGAGAGCTCTAAAGTAAATGTCAGTTGATAAAAAAGTCGTTTCAATAGTCTTAAAAGTGTGATTCAAAAGCAACAATGATGCAGCTAAGATTTACCAGACAGTAAGATGACGTTAATTAAAAAAAAATAAAACTACCATAGCAAAGTTAATACGCGAATATTATTTTGGTATGTTATACAGTTTTAATCATCATTTTCAAACACAATATGCATGTGTTAGTACAATGTAATTTTGTGGAGATAAAAAGGAATTTTATGCATGTTTACATACATATTGTACTACAGTAAAATGATATAACTCACCTTTTCTGAATCTGTTTGTAGTAGCCTGGATGGAAAATTCGATAACCTTTATAATATACAGAGTACAGAGAACATAACAGACTAAAGACAATCAAAAGTCTTGAACGTTCATATAAATTAATCACGATCAGAAAGTAGCTTGCAAATATTCAAATTCAATGTAGAATTTGTAAATGCTTCATTATAAAATTGTTAATTTGTTTACTAGAAGTTCCTTAAAAACTTAGAAATTTAATTACTTATACAATATTGTCTGCATGAGTTTCTGCGCCATCTCCTTTCATCATTATTGTTTGTTTGTTTTTATCGTTAAATAATTTTCAATATTTCCGAGTGGATTAACATTAATTTAAAACCTGTAATGAGTTTGTATACTGGACAAACTGTCAGTATGAAAGAGAAGTAGATCCGTTAAAGGAGTTAATTAAATCAACAAAATTGAATATATATTTTTAATTATATCAGTTGTGCTCCTATGCATAAAAACTTTCCCACATTAAAAATGAAAACTATTATTATTCAATTTGAAAAACACTTTGCAAAATGCCCCCCCCCCAGTGGCACAGCGGTATGTCCGCGGACTTACAACGCTAGAAACCGGGTTTTGATACCCGTGGTGGGCAGAGCACAGATAGCCCTTTGTGTAGCTTTGCGCTTAACTTCAAACAAACAAACAAACTTTGCAAAATATAAAATAAAAATTTAACTTGTACCTTTAAACTTCTGCAAATGGAAATATTCACGTTAAAGGAAATTTATAGCAGTAAGTTGTAAATATCACTCAGTGCAGATTATCATTGATTTTCATAGACGTTAAGTCATCAGCACCAGACCCAATTATTGTCTTATCAGTATATGTTAGTTAAGTTCTTATTTATGTTTCTGGTTCTCATTTTGTTAGTTTGTGTTTGAATAAAAAAAAATGCTCGTTTTAGAATGACATAAATTAACTACCGAGGCTCCTCTCTCTCCCAAAGGGCGCAATTGAAATCATTGAGTCTTTGAATATCTCATACTTCAAGCGATTCGAATGATACATACACAGACATATATATATATAAACATATACTAAATGGGCATATGTATTATCCAGTCTATCACTTCTAAGTTAGAGACGGTTAGCACAGATAGCTATGCACGAAATTTAAGAAGCAAAGAATTTACTGAGTTTTAATATTTTATGATGAAATATTTTATTTTGTTATTTAATCTCATGAAACTGTTATTCCCACATTCTGCTCTTACTATCTTAATAAGCTATCTAAACATATGTGATTTTCTATTCAAGAGAAAGGTTTGTGTAGGAAAAGTAAACAAATCAAAAAGATTACTTAGTCACTCGAAAGCTTAGTTCGATGTTGTTAGTTTTTATTACTATTACGACTGTTACCAAGCGTTGTCATACATTGATTCTAAGCCATGAGCAGATTATAGTATCCGTTGTAAATAGACAGTACCGGACTTTCACTAATGGCTAAGTTCTGAAGACATAATAACCAGTTTTATGTCTTGAAGAGTTCTGGAAAAACTGGCGTACTTTCTTGTGTCATCATTACTCACTTGTGACTCTCATGGGAACCACGAGAGGCTCGTGATGTCAGCTATGTGCGAGTATAGTTTGGAAGAGTCTGACATCTTTATATGATATGATAGATGATATCCCTGATAAATGGAACTGGATGGCATAGAGGAAGTTTTAACTGTTGTTATAGTTGCTGTCAAAATAAAACACAAACAGCATTAGCCAACGCATTTGGACTGCTCATCAACTGTCTCAGTATTTCAAACGATATATATATAATATAAAACATATACTAAGTGTTCATATGTGTTATTCAGTCTTATTCATCTTCTAATGTAGGGAATCCAAAAGTCGCTTTATAAAACAAATAACTTCTAATATATATATATATATACATAATCTTTTCACTGTAAAATATCTCCTTTATTTTAAACATAATTATATAAAATGTTTTAGTTTACAACATCATGTTATTGCTTTGCTTCAGGACGTTGTTTTTTTAAACAAAATATTACCAACAATGACGTTAATTAAAAAAATCTTGTCTTACCTCTATAATAAACCATAAGCTGTATTGTATAATTCTTACTAATAAGTTTGCAGTCAAACAGAAATATGCTTAGTTATGAGCAATGGTAACTAAAATGTGTATATTGGATTCTGCTTGAGATGCACTCGTAAATTCTGAGAATTATTAGCATTTTCCATCAAATCAATGAACGTTTTTTAAACTGTGAATAATCAGCTAACTATTGTTATACACCTTGTAATTTCTTTCGATGTCATAATTAAGAGAATGAACCAAGAAATAGAAACTAAATTATGTTAGTTTGATGGTCTTGAATATATTCATTTGTAACATGAAAAGATTATACTTATTCCTAAAAGTAAGTTTCTGAAGTTTTATCTTTTGATGTTGTAATCATCAGTCGTTTGCACAAAATGTTTAGCAGACTTTTTTTGGCACAAAAACGTTTAGCATATTTTTTTTCACATTCAATATATTTATTAGAGATTTTCATCCACAGCGCATTTTGATTTTCAAACCAAAAGTTCGCACTTTCTTTGATCAGAAATAACTAAATAACCTCTTACCATCAATAAAACAAAATAATGCAGCAAAACTAACTGTACTAGATACATTATAGCTTTGTAAATTGCTTTGATAAGGCATGGTGAAATTCGAAATATACGTGAATTACGAGAAAACACCTGTTACCACTGAGATTCTGTCTCATTACATATCGAATTGATTGTCAACTAGAATCGATCCAACAATCTTCTAATCGTTAAGACTGCGTGGTTTCAGTGCACTGTCACATTACTGTGTTATTCCAACTACATGTCGAAACTTAAAACCTAAAATCATAAGACGGTGTATTCTTCTTTTTTATAAAATATGGGAGTGTTTTAAGCTTCAAGTGAGATATGCTTAAATGGGCAAATGGATTGTTACTAAAGAAAAACTGTTTAAAAACTGTGTGTGATAAAATAATACATTCAAATAATACAACTTCGAATCTAAGGGTGAATAAATTAGCAATAGTATCTGATACTTAAAATCTATCCGAAAAATGCATATAATATTTTGACGTATATTCAGGGCTTAAATACAATACATTTAGAGAAATAATACATTATATAATTTATATGGAAAACTTTATAATAGTTTCATTAAGCGTTACGACACGCTTTGTTCACAAAACTCAGCAAGACTCTCGAAGTCATTTCTTTTAGGTTGTTAAACCTATACAGAAATACACAATTAACAGATATAATAAAAATCCTTACTCATAGTATCCACAAAGAGAAGTATTGCTGCATCTGATAATGGACTAGACATGGAAATTAATTACCAGTTAAACATACAATGACAAAGATATAACAATCTAAAATCACTACTCAATATTATCCGAACTTTTTAACAACAAATATTGTACAGAAGCAGTGTCATAAAGCTACGTGTTATATGAACAATATATTCAAACAACGGACACATACTAACAAATAGATAGATATTTCATTTATATTACAGAAAGTCGGCACCTAGTAGCGAAAAATAACAAATATAATTTAGTTCCTCCATCATCTGAACTCAGTTCACCAAAATTTAAATTTTGCGGTTCAAAAAGAAACAAACCAAACACTCCCTTTTCGTGTACTCGTCCACTAACATGTCGACAACCTCAGTTCCACAATTTACAAGACGCTGACAGGCACGTTAATACAAATGTAGCCACCCCACGCTTGGTAAAGAGAAAAACCAATGAAATGAAAAAAAATAACATTCAAATCTATTATAGCCACATGATAAAAGAAGCCAGCAAAGTAATAACAACCTTCACTGGTTATATTTTTTCGAAAGTTTTCCATTGTAGCAATTTTATTAACACTCTCATTCTAACTACTTTGAAATTCATGGCTTCAAGCTGTAACAGCATTTTGCAGGAAATTCGAAATCTTTATCTGTTCAAGTCGAATTTCGCGAAAAGCTACACGATGGCTATCTGTGCTAGCCGTTCATTGTTTAGAAATAAGAGAGGAGAGAAATGGCAGATATTCAATACGACCAATCGCCAACTTTTGGGCTGTTTTAATCGAATAATGGGATTGACATTATAACGCCCTTGCGACTGAAAGGGCGAGCATGTTCGATGATGGGATTCAAACCCACAGAATGAAGGTCGAGCGCCCTGACAACCAGGCCACACCAGGCTTTATATATATAAGACTGTTTTTCACTAAAAAAATGTATCCAAAATCAAGAAGCATTACCGCCTACTGAAGGGAGTATTATTATTTTTGCATAGTTCTCTGTACTTAAAGAGGTTTGTACGTTGAAGTAAAACAAAAGGATACGGGACATGTAATGAAAAATATTACCACAATATAACTGCATTTCTAATTATTAGCAAGTCAATCTTATCGA
This sequence comes from Limulus polyphemus, assembly GCF_000517525.1. NCBI lineage: Eukaryota > Metazoa > Arthropoda > Merostomata > Xiphosura > Limulidae > Limulus > Limulus polyphemus. The sequence continues at coordinate 677,585 of NW_013665735.1, read as the reverse complement.
TCATAAATATTAAATAGACAACAAGTTGGATTAATACTCAAACATTCATATATGGAACAAAAAAAGGAAAATCGAAAATCATCAATTGTTCGAAACCAAATTTCTGCCACCAACAGAGAAGAATTGAGATAAACGTTATTAAGACACTTGCACTAAGGAAAATTAGAATTCCACTAAGTTATAGAAATTCCTTTGCTCATATAGCTCTTCTGATTTGTTTAAAAAATTTTATATGAATAAAATGAATTTCTGTTTATGCTTTTAAGAGACGAAAAGCCATTTGTGAAAGGAACTTTAATAACTATAGAAGTTATTAATTATCTAATACAATAATCGAACTTAATATTTTATTTGTGTTTGAAATAAATGTAAGCTGAATAGAACTACCGTACTGTTTAGAAACATTCAAACTTTGAATATACTAACAAAAGAAATATTCGTACACAGTGACACTAAGCATGTTTACCAGGCGTTCAAAATACTTTCATCCATAGAAAGCTCCAATAAGCAATGTTCTAGCTGAACTGATGAAGACAGACAACAGCAGTTTACAGCTGCTGGTGGTGGTGTAAGATTTGGTTACCTAAGGCGAGCTTCTATTGTTCCATATTACAGCACTTTAGAGAGAAATCCATTATCAATGATAATGAAGCTCAGGTGATACAAAATGTAAAATCTTTCTCCAAAACGTTCAGCTATACTTACTTCTCTCAAAGCACTATGTCATTCATCTGGTTTAACTTAACTGTAAAATAAGAAAACAGTATTCGGCAAAGTAAGTGTTCTGTTTAATTTAATATTAAAAAAAATATAATAAAATTCCAACTACTAATTTCATTGTTTGGTACCCAAGATCATGCGTCTACGGTGTTCGAATTTGAGAACGAGTTTGAGAGTTAGGAAATTAAAACTTCCATGCATATCTAACAATAGATTTTTAGAGTAAAAAAGTTTTGTATAATTTATCATTCACTTATGAATACTAATAAGTCAGCTTTACATGGCTATTAAAATTTCTGATCATATGATAATCAATAACAATGTCAAATGTTATGTTAGCCAATTGTAAATTATAGGCTTTTATTTATGCTTCTTAATAGTATAAATATATACTGTGTTGTTGGGCTTAGGATTCTTCTACAGTAGGTGTCTGTGACTTGTTGGCGATAAATTCAACGATAAATGAACAGCAAGCACTCCGCTTGTTTTCAAAGTATTATATATGTATTCAAAACAGGTTAAACGTATGTACAACAAATTCTTTACACTATAGAGATTATAGGCATATCATAAACACTATATACAGTTCTCTTCTTCTTGTCAAAAGTCCACTTAGGCGTATTCAATCACTTTAGAATTTCAGTTGGCAAGCCGAACTATCTTCTCTATTTCTATCGCACTAGTATTCCGTGTACAATTCACTCTGTCTCGTTGAGTTACTGCAGTTGTATCCTGAACTTCCGATACTCGTCAGCTTTTTCGTATTTAGGCCTACTTCTATCATGACAGACAATTAATAGGAAAATAACAGACAGGAAATAAGAATGTAGCAAGTATTTAAGTAAACTTATAATGAAACGGCTTGCCAGGATATTTCTATGTTTTTCCTATAATAACACATAAACTTAAAAATGTTTTGACTGTGATGAAATCAAGAATGTGAAAACAGTGAACAAACATATGTTCAACACATAATAATTATCTGTAGGAAATATGCTAAAATAATTTAACTTGTCTATTTTTGAAGCAGCTTAACTGCGAACATATTTAAGATATATCTCTTGAACCATCTTAAAGGAGAAGAGTCTACAAATAGATGAACACACTGATAACAATTTGCCACTCAATATTATTACACCCGTAGATCTTCATAGAAGATCAGCTTGACAACGTATTATTGTAAATTGTTTTTTTAAGTACTCAAAAACGGAGTATATAATAAAATAATTATGTTTTAAATATCAAATGGCAATCTTAATATATAAATATTGAAGATTCCCTGAAATATTTGGGAATTATCTTTCGATTTTTTTCTCAAATTAAATTCTATAAATAACTGCACACATAGTATATTTTTATAATCACGAGCTTAATCTTAATTTTTATGATAATCTTTATTTGAAACACTAAATGGGTCTGTTTGTTGTTAAGCACAACGCTACGAGTTAAGCTATGTGTGCTGTGCTCACCACGGGTATCGAAACCCGGTTTTTAGTGGTATATGCTCTCAGACCTACTGCTGAGCTACTGGGGGAATATTAAATGTGAATATTCGAGAAACACTATTTTCAGCGTCTTGGAAAGTAATTGATTTGGGTAAAACAGTTGATTTTTAATCTTATTCGGTTTTTTTTTCTATGTATTTCAGAACAAAAAAAACGATAAATTATATCAATGTTTCTATTATCTTGAGCTGAGAAAACTAGCTTGCAATTTTCAGCATTATACCTTGGAAAATATTTAGTTTTGATGTAAGTAAAACAGTACAATGCAAGAGAATGAAGTGTAGATTGATGTTTATTACAATAATACAGCGCTGTGATGTAAATAGGCAGATATTTGCGTGTTATTCGAAAAATAAAAAAATTAACCAAAATTGTAAATAGAGAGTTAAAAGGTTCTTCTTCTTACAAAAGTAGAGAAAAATAAACGTTATACAATTCTGAGGAACTTTGGTCTTAATAAAAACATGAATTATCAGTAAGGGTACACCAGGTGCGTCCATGACTTTAATAAACTTTTTTATTGCTAGAAAGATATTGGTATCAGTCTCTTCATCATAAGGTTATAGTTTCACATAGGGATTTAATTGGAGATTAAATTTATTAGTTTCCGTGATTGAAAACTTTTTCATTGCTAGAAAGATATTGGTATCAGTCTCTTCATCATAAGGTTATAGTTTCACATAGGGATTTAATTGGAGATTAAACTTATTAGTTTCTGTGATTGAAAACTTTTTCATTGCTAGAAAGATATTGGTATCAGTCTCTTCATCATAAGGTTATAGTTTCACATAGGGATTTAATTGGAGATTAAATTGACTAGTTTCTGTGATTGAAAAATACATCAACTAATTTCTATTAAAGTATATACTGAACTTAACTTAGAACCGAATTTCTTTTAATAACCAACTTTAGAATTTTAAGTTATTGTCTACTAAATATGTTATCTACTAGCGTATGTTAAAACAATTATTATAAAATTTAAGGGACAGCATGGGCCTGTTGATTCATTGAGACTGTCCCAGTAACTTATTAGAATAACCTCAAATCCAGTCCTGATCATTTAAATATTTATCGAGCCTTCCCTTAAAGTTACTGCACCCATTTCATCTGAAGGTAGACCCTTCCAAAAGCCAACCATTTTGTTGTAAAAATAAAATTGTCTAAGCTGAATATAACTCTTATCCTGCAAATTCTTTTATTAGTGACCCGTTGTCCTACCATTCTTACCAAAAAACAACAATAGAAAATAATTTCAACAATCTTAACCTTTCTATCCCACATATCTCTCTAGTCGCTCTCATGCGAACCCATTCCAACACCACAAAGCCGAAGACTGAACACAATAGTATAAATGTGACCAATCAAATGGAATATACAATGACATGATAACCTTTTTAGACTTATATTCAATATTCCTATAGATCTATCTAAAATATTATTTGTCCTTCCACTAGCAACAGCACACTGCTTAAATGGTTTAAAATACTGCTCAAACAAAACACCGAGATTCTTGTCTTCCACAACACCATTAAGGTTATTCCCATCAAAATTTTATTTACTGCTTAGATTGTAATAACGCACATGCTTTACCTGCATTTACTACAATTAAAACTCTCTAGCTGCACTAAATTATTTTGTAAAGCAGCAGTATTCTCCTCAAAGACAGCGACACCTAAGACTTTAATATCATTAACTTTGTTCGTTATAGAGCAAAGCCACATTGGGCTATCTGCTGTGTCCACCGCGGGGAATCGAACCCCAGATTTCAGCGTTTTAAGTCCATAAACTTACTGCTGTGTCCACCGCGGGGAATCGAACCCGGAGTTCAGTGTTGTAAGTCTATAAACTTACCACTGTCCCACAACAGGACAATATAATTAGCAAATGTATACAAAATTTAATTTGATGGCATAGTCATGCATGATACTTAAATTCTTTACCTGGCACCATTTGAACCTCAAAAATAAACAGACAACAAAAATGGAATATCAGTATACCAACTGCTCGAATCTAACATACTACATACATATGTGTCAGCTGCTCGTTAAGGATTCTTCAAGAAATTCTAGAAATGCCTTTGAGCTTCTTTTGGATATAGATTTGGTGTGTTAATAGGCGTTTGCTTCGGTATAACAGACGTGAAAAAAGAAATTCTAAGAAGTAGAAAAAAATACCATTTTCACCATTAAATATAAAAAGCAACAAGAGAAAACAATTTCAGAAATGTTAACCAATCGTCGTATGACAAGCTTTATATCCCATTCTAGAAGTTTTCATGTGAATCCCTTCCAACACTTCAATACCCAAGACTGAAATAAACTCACCCTTTTGAAATCAGTCCATTACTGTTTATTACAACTATCTATTACACGTCTAATTTATATAAATATAACGTACACAACTTTGTATATATGGATAGCATAAAAAACTCGTTGTTTCCTTATTTTAGAAATATGCAATTCAGTCATGTTGCTATAATCTCAAAACACAGAAGGAAGTTTACTTCTATTAGACTGAATTTTATAAATGCTAATTCTATATAATATATACATTTCTATAGGAAAAATACAAATTACTGTTTTACTGCAAAAAACAACGTATTTCAAAATAAGCGATATGTAAAATGTTATCATCACACAGCATCAGATAACCCTGCATTAATTTAACCCAGAAACGTTGAAAAAAATTCTTACTAATATACAAATTTTCTAGACTTTTACCATGGTTTTTGCATATCTCGCTATTCTTAATAGTCCATTGTTTTCGCATACGAATTGAATATACTAATTATTTTTCCGGAAGCCATATGTTATATATACCGGTATGTATATAAACACACACACACACACACACATAATATTGAGTACATTATAATGAAACGATTTTGAATCCTCGCCACGTCTTTACAGCTAATATTGCCAAATGTGTAGTGTAGTTTCCATTAGAAAGGCTGCGTTGTAAGGCTGTTACGTCCTAAATATATCAGTCTCCTGCATGCTTTCCTTAATCCATCCATTGTACCAGGATGGCGATTTTCCAGCATCCATTTCAACAGCTCTATCACATGGAAATTTATTGGTATTCTTATGGAATACCATGAGTACCAGTTTTATTCTCCAATTCCTTGAGGTATGCGACAGTTGAATGGAAGGTATGACTGGAAGTTTAATCTCCCATACCCTGTTGGACTCGTGTGCGGGAGGATATCCTTATTGGTCATGTTATCTGGGCCACGTGGACAGCTTTTCCATTGACATTTATGTTTGTGAATTCTCACCTGTTACAAGAAACCACATTTGGCTAATGACGGTTTGAATGGTTCTGGTCCCCCAACCTGATCCATATTCCTTTGTTTTCAAATGCCATTTAGTACAAGAGAAATCCTGTTCTAGGAAATTCTAAATCCCCGTTCTGAACTCATCTTTATGGTGTGAGTGTAGGAATCTTTTACGTCAAAAAGAGCTGTCACATACGCTTCATAAAATCGATAAATTGTCGGCGGCATTATGCTACCTAAAAATCACCAAACAACTCAAAATGTAGTTTTGATACATTCTATTCCGCAGCACCTTATATCGGCTGTGGTTGTAAAATGGCTTCTTGATTTGTATGCTCAGTTTATGTTTTGTTGAACGCACCGACTCTAAACATTTTAGCTATAGAAATTTTAAGAAAAGTACGTTGTTTTTCGAAGTCTATTTCACTTAAAACCAGGAAGCGTATACTCATCTTCAGTGTTTATAAACAACATTCACCCATTATTATATGGATATTTTATTAATATTTCAAAGTGGAGTACTGAGGTCATGGGCATTTTGATTATACACTGATATAGCCATGCGACTTAATCAGTACAGTGAAAGTAAATAAACTGTTTCGTGGTAGCTAAAAAATATTTTATAATCTATCGTCGTTTATTTCGAATATTTACTCACAGCTAAACTATTGAAAAGGGGAATCTGCACTAGCGGTCCTTAGTTATAAGCTGAGAGAATAGAAGTAAGGAAACTATTCAACAACATCAACCACCAACTCTCACGCTATTCTAGTCAAGTAGTGAGAATTGACTGTTGATCTTATAATGCCCCTAGTGAGTGCAAGTTTGCGTCAAGGGGGCGCGAACCTTGGACCCTCGGATTCTTATTCGACAAGCTAACCACTAAGTTATTCCTAACCTTTGTCTTTTGTGAAATCATCGTGTCTAAATGTTTTAAAGTGTATTTTGCTCTATAAAATCACAAAATAAAGGAGGGGAGGTTGTTACCTTTTAATTGGTTAATCTACAGTAACAACTTTTGTTATACGTTCCGTATAGCTACTGTTGCAGTATTTCACTTAAACATTTGTGAAGAATGAATGATGAAAGATACAAGTTCCTTATAACATTGGTAAACATTATGTTTCACAGATACCAAATAATTCAGTGGAAAAGCATTCTAGATAAAATATAATTTATAGTGTTTATCTTCTTATATTTATTTTCAATCAGACGTATTAGATAGATTAATTCTTTAATGTCTTATCCTTATCAGCCCTAGTAGCGTCTTCAAAAAACGTCTCATGAGGAAGTTTTGCATTAAGATTCAATTTGCACTAAAACTATTTGGTGAAATTCTTCCTGTTGTATCTCATTGTGATTCTTGTACTAGTTTCGTTTGAATTTAGTTAAAATGAATTATCCACACTTGGACTAAACTAGCCAGTAAACACAATATTCCTGTCAACGTCAAATTCTTACAAAAACCCGGCCCTAAATTAAAATCGTTACTAAAC
>NW_013665735.1:659127-669912 GCF_000517525.1 Limulus polyphemus | reverse complement strand
GTTCAATACTGTATATATATATATCCGTGTCAGTGTAAGTTACTTGTACCTGATGATGACAAAACCTTGTCGAAAGGTTGTACATTTGCTGTTATATTAAACTTATATTAAAGTTTTCTTCATTACCCATTCAAGCCATCTCCAGCCATTATTTTTATTAGTTATTCTCGCTGGTTCTGGATCTTGTTTACTGGAAGGTACACCACACGACTTATGTAGTCGCAATTCTAAGTAAACAAATAAACGCTACCCCTTTGAACAGAAGATTTTCAAACTGAAAACTTGTAGGTTACATGCACTAAAGATAAACTTGTATATAACGCAACCTTAAAACAAGACTACATAATAGTTAAAAATTTAGCAATTTGAAATTATCTTAAAAGATGTTCTTAATAAAATATAGTATCATCAAACGAATGATTAATATTTCGTTATGACGGCTTCATCAGAAACTCATTTTCTATTAAAACTGATATTAGAATTTATTGTATTAGCCTATAAAACAGTCCAAGATCGAAAGTAAAAATAGTGTTGTGACACAAGGAAAAAGAAACTCATTATGTGATACACAGTGTCAAGCGGGATTGGGTGTTTTAAACAAAATAATGCCGAACTTTGTTGGAAGGCGAAAGACTTTTCAATACTAGGATAAGTAAAAATACACCACAATAAGAGTTTTCCAATATTTTGACGTTCAATTTGGAACTGTTCTTTAGCTAAACAGAATCCGTGAAATTTTGGGTATTTTAATGTTTCTTTGTCTTAGAATTTCCCTGCAAGGCTATAAAAGACTATGTTAAATAGTCGTCTTTGATTCTGAGCCGACAGTCAGCACCCACCGACAACTCTAGGACTATTGTAATCTGACAAGCTGTTTTATAGCACATTCACTGTCCTAAAGTGTTTCACACATTTTTGCAGCGACAATTTATTTGTTTGTTTTAGAGCTAAATCATTTTGGAGTATATGCTGAGTCTACTACGAGGAATCGAACTCCGGATTTTAGTTTTATACGTCCATAAGCTTTTTGCTGTCTCACCAGAAGACTGCGGCAACATACTGCGAATCATGAACCCTCAAATTCATAGTCCGAGTACGCTAACCACTTAGCAACGCTGGCTTAGATTTTTTTTTAAATAAAATATTCTGGAGTTCTTGGTCGTTTGATATTTAATAAATTATTTTATAATACGTTCTACACTGCAGTCGACTTTGTAAACACAGTTATCCCCAATGGGTCTGCGGTAGGTTTACGGACTTATAACGCTAAGATCCGGGGTTCGAAACACAGTGACGAAGAGAGTGCAGGCAGCCTATTTTGAAGCTTTGGCTAATTCAATTCAGTGTTTATTTTATTTTTGAAAGAAATATTTGCCATGATTATTTTTTGTTAAAATCTTGATAAGAATTACAAAGTACTAGGAATATTTATCACGTATCATAATCACGTATTCTTTTTTAGTATAAAAAAACACCTGTATACTAAAAAAGATTAATAACTCTGCAAAGAAAAATCAATTTATCTATCTTTAATAATGCTATACATATTAAATTGAAATGCCTGTCAGCTCTCAAATGCTCTTCTTAAAAGCATATTTTGTTTTGTGCTAGTTGCAATATAAATAGCTTAGATATTTCATCTTAATAAATATTTATTAAATAACTAATTTTTTTTCCAAATAAAATGCTATTCAATCCCTATGGCTATCTTTAGAGATGTATATGTTTCATGTTGTACAAGGTTTGTTTTAAGAAACGCTTGTTATGGAGATATTCATTACGTAAACATACACTGTATTTCAAGAAATGAATTTTATGTGCACACACAGTGTTTGATACGCGCCAACAACTGATTCATCTACAGACACATAAAAAATGATGTACTCTAAGTAATAATACAATAAAAATAACCAATGCAAAAAAAATAATAACTTGTTATCACAAACTAAGTTACTTACTGTTACCATTTTTCTAATTACATGTGATGCTAGGTTGATAAGGATCCACGTCATATTATTAAAAACATCAGAATAAAAAAACTTAATAAAAATAATCATTAATTAAATTATCAGAATAATACGACAGCAATCATGTTTGAATTTCTAACTTCCCGAGACAAAACGTTTTAAATTCTATATATCGAAGTCTCACCTAAGCTTCGAAGTACCTGTGAGGAATAATTTTCTTGTTTAGATGCTAAGCCTCCAGCTTGAATTATTGGTTTGGAGAGATTTTCTTAAAATAACAAGCAGTATTGTGTGCATACTAATTAGATCACTTCGATTTTACTGGAGGCACCGTCATCCACGTGACCAGCAAAGTTGTTTACTGTTATTGATTTAGGTGCAAAAGCAAGTATAAGAAAAATCTAATCTCGCCATGTCACTTGTTTCTTTTATCAATTCATCATTTCGATGGTTTTTGTACCGCGTTTTTGTTTCTTCTTCATAATCAGAGTTACTGACGATAATTGAAATAGACTTTCCCTAGACTAGAGTATCAAGATTGCAAGCAAAATTTTTCTAGTTCTGCATAATCACAACTTTCATTTTTTTATTCCAGTAAGAAACGAACATAAAAAACACGAAAAACTAGAAATTATAGTAAACACGTCTCTGTGTACTGAAAATAAAAACAATTTTCGAACAGATGTTATTAACGAAATAAAGTAAGTCTTAAGATTTTAGTTTCCCTAACTATGAAAGTACATCTAATCATTGGAAAAATATTGACTGCATACTTTTATGAATTCAAACTTTTTTTTTCAAAATACATGTATATCAAGTTATTAAACCTAGCTTTTTTTTATAGAACTGCGTGGATATTTTAACTTATTATTTTGTAGCTCTAAAAAGGGCATACACTGCGATATAGACAATAAAACCTGAACAAAACTATTAATAATTGAGTTTTAAGCAAAGGTTCCCCAGGCTGTAATTAAACTTTAAGGTTTTTAGAAATAGGTTCATGACATTTAGATATTTGTTTTATATCTAAAGGATTCACAATAATGTGGTGTTTTTATATCATGACCTAGATTTAATATTACTGTCGTGGGGACTAGATAACTTGTTATAGACATGTTAAAAGTATATGTATATCTCATGGCTATACAATCAAACATTAAATTAACAAACAAAACGTTATTTGTGGGAGACAGTATTTGATATTTTCCTCTTGAATAATGGTCACAGCAGATCTGAGAGACAGTGCAAGACTAGGTTGCCTGAGCTGGTTGGTTAAGAATCTTCAGTTATGCTGGTTAAATCCCGATAGGTTCTCATTAGTTTCTTCTTGATCTTTGATTAGAGAACATTAAAGTTTTCTGTGAGGGTTTTGTATCGCGCCAGTTGGCCATGTGTTAACATTATCGCTTATTTTTTATTTAAACGTCAGTTTCATTCGCTTTAATTTAATTTCGTTCTTCAACTGTTTGTGTCGACGAGCATTATGTTCCTGTGTACAACAAATATAACAAATTTACTATACACTTATTTTTTGTCTCTATCTTGTCATATATGTCTTTTATCTTCACATTTACTTACCGAATCTTTCATTTCTCCATTTATCTACAAGGATTGACCACCTACTAGTTAGGTAAAAATAAAGTAAAATATACTTTCAGACAACTACTTCTGGTATAAATTGACGATTCTTTAAACTAACAAACTACCAAGCACCTTTAGAAACTCTTCATCAGGTGGAACTACATAATCCATCTCACAAAGAGCTCGTAACAGTACCCGAGTGCTCTTGGACTGGAATAAACATCAATTTATATAAAAAGTACTAGGTGAAAATGTTTGTATCTGTTTATACTTAACCACTTTTAAAATTATCTTAAAATTATGATTATATTTACTGAGTAATTACACTTAATTAAGAAAACCATAAATCCACAATAAAGTTTAATCTGTTTTACTACAACTTGTGTTTAATAGATATATAAATTCAACATCTTTAGATACGTTTCTATCGAATCAAAATAACTGTAATCCTTTTGTCTTCTGTGGTTTTAAAGCGTCTAACAGGTAATATTAAATAAAAAGTAATGGGGTTATCTCGAACGTACGAAAAAATACCTCGTACGTACGAAATAGCAAGTAATACGTATGGTAAAATAACTCGTACATACGAAATAGCAAGTAATACGTATGGTAAAATAACTCGTACATACGAAATAGCAAGTAATACGTATGGTAAAATAACTCGTACATACGAAATAGCAAGTAATACGTATGGTAAAATAACTCGTACATACGAGATAACACCAATATTACTTTTTTTCCACGTTATGGTTTAGGACTTCAGTATTACGTAACGAATTTGGAAGAGAAAATGATAAAATCTTTAGCAGTCACTAGAGGCGTTTCTAACAGATTTGCCAACTAGTGTTTTCGTTATTTTTGTTTAGTTAGTTTTTAATAATAGCACTGTTTGTTCGAGAGAGGTGATGGAATAGTTCGAGTTGATAACTACGTCACAGACAGTGGATGATCGTTAGTGCTCCTTAAATACTTTATTAAATGTTCTTCATCATATTAAGCACTTAAGTACTTTTCATTTTAAACTACGATTGGATTTTAGACAATTGATAATAGTTATAAATCTCAGTAAGAAATTCAAGCTTTTATATACTTTTATAGCCCAGTTGATAGATCACCATTTCGTAAGAAATAACACATTTCTATGCTGGTAAATATACACACAAAAATAAACTACAAAATATATAATGGGGAAATTGAATATATATATTCATACTCTAACACACACAAAAATCCAGATACATTATATCCAAATTATATTGATGCATATAATAAGCAAAATAACGTATTACAAGATATATATATGTGTGTGTGTGTAAATATATATACGTACTTGATACTCATGTTATACACGAAATGTGTCCACTTAATGGACAAATGAAAGCCGTACAAATAGTACACAAATATAGTGTATATAATACATGCATTATTGCATTAATTAAAAAGTAAACTTAATACTTTTTTTCTCATCAAGGTTATATATTTCAAGATGAACGTTTTTTTTTCATTGGAGCGTTTTATCACAGAATAACTGATAAAAATGGATTTTTGATTTATATTTCCATTGTAATTTCCTGTTAGTTATTCAGTTTTTTCGACATCAGTCTTGTAAGCTTAGATATTGTATCCTGATATAGTTTTTTCATAATCTAAAATACTTTCATGTTTTTAAGAAACAAGTGAATCTGAGCAGCATTCAAAAATAATTTAAGTTTGTATTAATCCTCATGAAAAATGATTAAGCCTATCATATCAATATTTCTTTATCGCGAATAGTTTTCTTTCAGTCTATGTGAAGATAAAGAAGACATCATCAGAAATAAATAGGCTATTTTACTTACTTTTCTATGCTATAATAAAACTGTCGAGAATTGTTTCTTTATGTTTTATTATATTATTAAGTATAGAAATATTTTCTCGTTGACTAAGTGGTTCTCTGTACATGTAAATAGCTTTCCATTCCTGCTTAGCAGAAAATTTCGTGTTCGTCTGAGTAAGATTTATTGTTTGTGCATATATATATATACCACAACTTTTCCATTACCAAATAAAGTGACAGATCCTGAAGTTTCCATTGTTTCTTATCGTTTTCTAAAAGAAGTGATATAGGAGCATTTATCACTCTATCATATCACTAGAAGTAATTTGGTAAAGTAACTACGTTTATCAACACCGTGGAAATAACTGAAAGCTCTATAGCTTTCTGACGCTCTTGGTGCAACACGCCTTCAGAAGGAAGCACCCAATCATGTCAGTCTTTCTGACTCCACTCTCCATTATTAAGGACCTAATGCAACTGTCTCTTTAATAAACATAGCCGTACCCAACTCGGAAAACCTTAGAACTTGTCACAACTCAACAAGACCACTTCTATAAGTAATATTATTATTAATACTTAACAATCTCGGTTGCATCAAACGATAATTAACGGAGCTAAGAGAGAATAACTTCATGTATAATGTTGTCACATCATTTGTAGACGACGTGTAAATTAACACATTAAATTGGAACTAAACTGTTGGTTACATTATAAATTGTTTATCTGAATTCAAACAAAAATATTAAATGAATATGCGTAGGTTGAAAGGTAAAACAGAACTATTTAACCTGTAGATTTTACGAATCCATACGTACCATTTAAAATGTATGTTAGCTCACAGCTTTAAGTTTAAATTCGATATTAAACATTTAGAACGATTTTATCGATGTTAGAAACATACTTAAAGTTATAACACCTGAATACATTTCGTGTTGTTTAAAGGTGTTAGAAAAGATGCCGATGAGATTGCCATTTGTAGCATGGTAAGCATATACATATATATACCAAGAACTCCTGAAAACAATTGATAATGATAGAGCAAGGCATGGTTTACGTTATTATTATTTTCCCTTACGTAGCATTATAATATTAAAAAACAAAAAAACATCTTATAATTACAACAATTCAGTGTATTTATAACAACATATATTTTATTTTCCTAAAAAAATAAAGATATTAAAGTTGCCAAATCGTTTGTTCTACTTGTTTAAATATTGTGTATGATATACGAAAGATCGTATAATTAAAGATTAGCACAACTTTATTGGATAGGCTTGAATTATCTGAAATATATACAATCGCTATTTTATCTAAATTGCGATATGTACAATTTTTTAAACAAGAGTGTTTTAAAAGTTAACAATATATGTTTATCAATATTTATGATAGGTAGCTATTTGTATGAATTACAGCCAAATCAGTAAATACACTGATAGCGAAGTTATTGATATCATACACATGATAACCATCACTAACTATAATTTATATTCATCATGACGCAAATATAAAACAATTTCAACTTAAAAAGTAGAAATAATTCAGTAGTAAGCCATAGTGTCTCTGCAAGTTATAATGGACAGGTTTGTTATTAAAATCAGTGCAGTTACACAAATAATACCGTCCAAGTGTTGTTAGAACAAATATATTTGTCCATAGCTAACATACAACTATTTCTATTTTACTTTACATTTGTGACGTGTTTAAAACGTTGTCAATATGTCACTCCTGTTGTATTCTATGTTAGTGCCTTCAGAGATTTTGTATCTTAGTGAATAATATTTAACAATTTGAAAAGGATTATTTTTCATATATGTTGACGAAAAATATTTCAATTCTCGCATGAGCTAAGATGATATTATTTAACGAACACATTTTTTTGACCTGGCATATTACTTGTAATTTCTAAATGACACGTAAGCGAAGAAGTACGTATTTGTAGTATGTTTTAAATTTAAATCATGTATGTGACCCAATGGCAAAATTATAAAAACGATAGGTTATGTAACATTATGTACGCTTACTTAAGACATACATATATGATATTCTGAATCTGTGTTGTTGCCACATCTATTTATGATAACGCTGGTCACAAGTTTTATATTTGTATACGCCTTCTTTATTTGACTAGACTAATGTTTTGTGTGAATTTGATTCCATAAGTAAGTTTAAGCTCTGAAATCTAAGTCCAAAAGTTTTATTGAGAAACAAAAACTAAATATTCCATTTGCGTATAGCCCTAATCACTTTAATGGATCAGAGTCTTTTTGTTGACAATAGCTAAGTCTTCATAAAGCAAGTAGAAGATTGCAGTAGAAATAACATAAAGATAAAAGTAGTTAGTACGTTTATTTTGTGAGATCTAATCCTTTTACCAATATGAAACCCCAATTTTCTGAAAGCATTTTCAGCAAAGTTTCTATTCATTTTTTATTCTACCGTATGTCGTTTTTGGTCGGATTTATTTGCTCCAAATGATTGATTTCCTCGTATTAAATCCACTTTCTTCGTGGCGTGTGTAGTTATTACCAAAGCAGGATCACAGAATTTTTGAAAGGACAAAGAATCAGTATTTTGATAAAAATAAAATATATGTATGCTTAGCATTTGTTCCTTTTTAGTTCATTGCAGATATAATTTATTATGAAGTTTCTCGATAATATTTGCAACTCTGTTCTATAATTTTCAGGAGTTCAGTAAATTTATATGATTAAAAAGATTTTCAAATTTATGATGGGTTTTGTTGTTTTAATATGTTTTATCTATACACCGCTCAGTGGATCTAAACATTAAATATGATACTGAATACTAATAGATTTTAATGTTTTTAATGAATGATTATCTATTGAGCAGTAACCATGTAAAGATTTTAATAGTTTTATTGTTTCTGAGCCAGTATAGTGGAAACTGGTTGTGGCTAATGCATAATTATGCTTATTCCACTCTTGATCTGGTTTATATGTTTTTCTACCCCTCTCTAGCAATCAACAGTGTGTATCCTTTTAGTGATTGCATTCTGCTGCTGACTTAGTCTCAGAGTATCACATGCATAAAGATGTGTATGTATCATTTGAACACTGAGAATATCTTAAAGTAGACTGCTATTATTTTTCAGCACCACAGTTGGACAATGGTAGATGGTGTGAAGCAATGTTAACAACTAGTTTCAATAGGAATGGAGAAGGACGATCTGGAGTATTCCCTAAAACATTTAAGGCAGGTTGCCATTTGTAAAAATAGACTCAAAGACAAAAAGTGTAATGACAGATACTGAGCCTAAATTATCCAATGCTCGATCTCTAGAGCATTTGGATGAGGAGCAAATTGACAACTAGTTTCATTAAGCAATGTATAGGGGTTGAGCTCAAAGATATGGTCTCATAAGAATTTGACTGTTTATGCAAATTATTTCAGAAGCTTGCATGGTAATACATTATTAGTCATGTTTCATATTGATCATAATGAGATACTCATTAATTAATAAATTCATAGAGAAACCGCTGAATCCAGTGTCACAACATGGGTCTTAGAGAGATTTCGTCTGTGATAAGGCAGTTTCTGTTATGATACAATTTGAAGTGTTCGCATTAAACTCAATGTTGGAACAGAAGAAGAATTGAGACGAATTGGCAGATTGTGCTTCAAGACAACCTGTGGGATCTATTATGGGCCCTAGTGTTTGCCTAAAGCATCAAAAAACAGCTCTTCCAGCTTCGATGCTGCAGAAACTACAAAGTATCATAGCACAACTGTCATGGTTCCTTATGGGTCAACATGACTTTCAGGTCCAGCGTCAGAACTACACCATTTACGCAACAATAGATATCATCAAAGAAATGATAGCAGCATAAAGGAAGGAGCTTTATCTGTGGCTTACAAACATACTGCTCAAAGACAGGATTCGAGTACCATTACTACTAATACTACAGCAAATGCAAGGAGTTGATGTAAAGTTATGGCTGGAGGTGTTCTGGCTAGTTTATACAATTTGGGTGTTCCTCGAGAAGATGCTGCAGTCAATGTGTACCCAAAGTTATGTTGGCTGGTTCTATTATACACTGGAGAAGCCAGGACCTTACTCGACCTTGCCATGTATCAGACACTCCACGTATAGCCTTCTCTTAATCTAGCTAGCATATATTTCATGCTGGCAAATGATGATAAGCTAGATATGAATAAATAGGTGCAATTCCATCTTCATCTTGACAGAGAGTCCATACAATCGTGGTTCAGACAATGGTCATTTATGGACAGATCTATTTCAGAAATTATCATTTTCACTTGTGCAAAAAGATGAATTGCAGTTTCTACAGAAAAAAAACACTTAGTGCTGACTAAACTGGACACTAGAACAATAGATTGTATGTGAACGCACCACGAAACGTGCAAATGGCATTCCGTGATGTGTTACAAATGTAGTCAAGTGCACTGATTTCCACCTAGTGTAGTGATAAGAGAAGATATATGAAACACACTGTTTTCTGCCCAGAAATCAGCTGCTTTTGCTTTAAAGCTATCTTCCTGAATGCTGGTGTTATGCTTCTGATTGTCTGTAATTTTTGGAATGGTCATTGACACAATAATGGAGATAGAAGTGATACAAACCAGCATGTAGTTGGTGTCACTGCAGCTGTGATGCATCTCTAGGTGAATCCATGGTTGCTATAGTATTTGAAGTTGCTGATGAAGAAAAGTGTGCTATCTTTTTGAACTTAGCACAGAGACTTGAACTTAGTGATCTATTCGTGGAGTTTATTGATGTGTTTATGGGACAAGAAAGATATTTGGGTTAGAGTGCAATTACACAGTTTTACATACGTACCAGTAACATGTGTTCGATAAAGCAACAGCCATGCACGCTTCCTTATAGCCCCAGGGTTGTTAACAGACCGAAATTAAACAGACAATGGAGGATGAATAATAACACCTGTGTAGAGTGCTTGGTCATCACCATTGATGACTGTCAGAAAGAAGGGAGAAACTAAAAGGTTCTCTATGAACTTTGTGTAGGTGAATACATATATCAGTGCCTTTCCTTTGTTATTGGGTCATATGCCTGGGCACGTTGGAGGGTGTTCATGGTTCAACACTCTAGTACTGCTCTTGATAATTATAAGTCAAACTGGTGATGAAAGTAGTCACTGCTCTCAACACTCAGGAAAGATTATACGAATTCTACATCATACCATTTGATCTGTGTAATACACTTGCCATTTACTAGACGATGATATAGCTTACACTTAGATATTTGCGATATGACAGATGTTTCATCTATGTGGCTAATATAGTGGTTGTGATTACACTAAGACAGTGTACATTAAGTAGACAGGGATGGAATGTCCAGTGATACTTCAAACATCAAAATGACCAAGAACTGACCCTAGCCTGAGACCAAATGAAACATCGACAGCTTTCTCAAGGTTT
>NW_013665735.1:656757-658209 GCF_000517525.1 Limulus polyphemus | reverse complement strand
CGGCTAGCGCAGATAGCCCTCGTGTAGCTTTGCGCGAAATTCAAAAACAAACAAAATCATTTACAAATTTATTGTCCCTCAGTGGCACAGCGGTATGTCTGCGTACTTACAACGCTAGAATCCGGGTTTCGATACCCGTGGTGGGCAGAGCACAGATAGCCCACTGTGTAGCTTTGTACCTGAGACCAAATGAAACATCGACAGCTTTCTCAAGGTTTTCATTATACTATTAATGGTTTATGGGGAATATTTACGAAGTAATTGTACTACTGTCTGTGTTGACCAAGTTTGATGTGCACTTTGTGTAAATTAATGAATATGAACAAATAGTCCAATCTTTAAAGCATGCTTTGTTCAAAGTATTAGCGCTAGAGTTTAACTTCATCGATATTTCCCATTCATCCTAGATACTGATGCCAGTGAAAATGTAAGAAAGATAATTTATATGAGCAGGTATTATCAATTACTTTACCGAGCGAGCCTAGATTTATATATATTTGTTATATTAGTGTAATATATCATTGATGTGTTGGCTGAAAATAAATAGAATGATTTAGATCACTTGAAAGATTAACGGGAAACCATTTTTCGGTATCCAGTTATGTACAGAGTTGTGTATAGTGTTGGGTGAGGTGAAACTTTCCTTCGCCTTATCACTCTCACTCTGGTTGTTTAGTTGAATGGGTGGTGCAGACTATCAAACAATTATTTGCTAAATTTGTGAACCACGAATATACTGGTTTACGTCTCTTAGTGCTTATACATATGTTTCTCTAAAACATTAAAAAATAAATAATGAATTAGTTTGTTTGTTTGGTTATAATTAAGTTAGGGTCACTTCTTGGTCATTTTGATGTTTGAAGTATCACTGGACATTCCATCCCTGTCTACTTAATGTACACTGTCTTAGTGTAATCACAACCACTATATTAGCCACATAGATGAAACATCTGTCACATTGCAAATATCTAGGTGTAAGCTATGTCATCGTCTAGAAAATGGCAAGTGTATTACACAGATCAAATGGTATGATGTAGAATTCGTATAATCTTTCCTGAGTGTTGAGAGCAGTGATTACTTTCATCACCAGTTTGACTTATAATTATCAAGAGCAGAACTAGAGTGTTGAACCATGAACACTCTCCAACGTGCCCAGACATTTGACCCAATAACAAAGGAAAGGCACTGATATATGTATTCACCTACACAAAGTTCATAGAGAACCTTTTAGTTTCTCCCTTCTTTCTGACAGTCATCAATGGTGATGACCAAGCACTCTACACAGGTGGTATTATTCATCCTCCATTGTCTGTTTAATTTCGGTCTGTTAACATCCCTGGGGCTATAAGGAAGCGTGCATGGCTGTTGCTTTATCGAACACATGTTACTGGTATGTATGTAAAACTGTGTAATTGCACTCTAACCCAAATATCTTTCTAGTCCCATAAACAC
>NW_013665735.1:638182-655757 GCF_000517525.1 Limulus polyphemus | reverse complement strand
GCCCCCACGGCTGAAAGGTAATAGTTGTTTTTCTCTATGTGACGGAAATTCGAACCCGCGACCCTCAGATTGAGAGTCGAGCGCCCTAACCACCTGGTCATGCCGGGCGTCGATGACGAAATGCAATTCGTTGTGATGTAAGTACTTTCAACGATGTAAAGTACATCTTTATTGGTTGTTTCGAAGGGTTTTAAATCTATAATAATTCCTGACATTATTATAAAATATCTCTTTCTTAAAAATATAATAGCATGGTAAGAACTGTATCTACTGATGATTGAGCATTCAGGTTATAGAGCAATATTTAAGAAATATTTTTTTAAACAAAATACAGTCTATTCGTCGCTATAGTTACTTTCTTACTATTCAGTTTAGTATACTACATTATGTTTGCGTTTTCTACTCCATAACATTAGTAATATGCATATCGTGCCATCTTCATTCACAAAAATTATGTTATATCGACGTGCACTTCGGAATTGAAACACTTATTGATATTGTTCTACTTTTTCCATTTATGTATATTTCGGTTTAATTAAGTTACGTATTTAAGAACTTGATAATTTTCAAAGGTATATCAACAGAGTATGAATTAACGTTTGGATGGTATTTTCTATCAAACAAAACATAGTTGATATAAAAAAAAATATTTGGCAAAGTTTAGAGCCGAAATTAGAACATGGAAACATGGTACACACTATCAACACGGTAAAGTGCTTGTGTGATGGATTTTATCTGACTAAACTGAATTCCACAGACTTTCTTATGCGTTTGAACAACTGTTCTACTACTTTTGCAGAGCAATATAATTTGATGATTTAAAGCTTTCAATTTTCAAAGGTAGTTGTGTTCAGCTTCAATCTTTGTTCCCATTGGTGTCTAGATAAAAATACGACAAAGAGATGAAGTAGAAGGGTACAGCATAAAGAAATAAATGTTAAGTGCACTTTTGCGTGTACTGGCTTCATTGTTACAAGCTTTCAGGTTTGAGTCCATCCAGCCCAGATGGGCTGTTCTCCCAGAAGAAGGTAACAGTATTAGTTTGTCTTAATGTTCCAATACAGCAAAATGTTTGTTTTTTCTGAAGTAAAATTGGTGGCAAGAATCTCGGGAGAAATACATCTTCTGAACACTGTGTGAAAACCTAAAGGGATACAAAATCTAAGCCTAACGACGAATGTCGTTCATTTATATTGCAAGTTTCTCTGTTTGCCTCTACTAAATTTACTAAAACGTGCCGATGTATCAACTAATATATTGCTAAATCTAGCTGGTGAGCAAATAACTAACTGAAAAAAACAAAAAGTTGGCTCCAAGAAAAAATGTAGTTTTTTTTAGTCGGAGAAATAATTTAGAAATCTACTGCATGATACTTGAATTAAATATAAAAGATGTTTAAAGTTTTCAGAATTTTCAGGCACACTTGCAAAATATTATATTGTATTATCAGTAGCCGGTTTTTCAATGGTTAAAAGACAAGATAGACCATTGATACGGTGTATCTTGTTTATATTCGATTATATAGTTACTTAAAACCTAAAACGTATACCAAGAAAAGTTCTATTAACGCAGTTAATTAAAAATTTTGATATGGTGAATAGTAAGCAAATCAATAAATTAGAAATTTTATTTCTTTTAAAAGCCTACTGATTGTTTCTCATAACCAACCGGACGCTAGGTAGATCGATATTCGTGGTAAATGAATCTAATGTGCTAAATAACATTGTATCTAGTATCAAAATCGTTGTTGCCATGACAACTGTTGGTTGAAGATCGGTTACCAAGACTCTTATCAACGCGTGCTAATAAATGTAATCGAATCAGTCACGTGTACTTGTTGCTCGGTTACTGTACGTTATACATGGCACTTGGTTACTTACGTCAACTCTCGAATTCGCATTTTCCTTTCATAAATACCATTCCCACAGGAAGTTTGTGTAGAAAAGTGAATTAAAGTGGCTATGCATTACAATCACAACCACAACTCCATTAGTTGAGCGTACCACAGTCGAGTAGCAGCACAGGTAAACCCACATATCATTTAGCTAATCCTATATATATATATATATGTTTCATTTTAACTGACTTAGTTTTCCTTTCTCAGTCGCAATGCAGTCCACCAACTGTGTTGAAAATCGATGTCTGCGGTCAATGGATGGACGACTTTGATAAATACTAGTAGATATATAACCAGCGGATCATTACACAACGAAACAATTCCTTGTGAAGTTATATCTTCTTGGCTTAGTTTTATGTTTTGTTTTTTTTCCTTTCACAAAGGTACGTATTTCTATGTATAACACAAAGGTCGTAACGTACTCGCGTGCGCAGTACTTTTTATTGTAGTATACTCCTCTTGTCAACTAAAGTTATCTGGCGAGGAGCCAACCTAAGTTAAAATATGTGCCTCCTTGTGCGTAGTATGAAAATTTATAAAAGTGGAAGGTTTGTTATACCAAAGATCAATATATTTTCTTAGGCGGCATCTATTTGGCTATCATTGTATTATAACGTTATGTTTGCTGTCGTGCAGAACTTGCTATAAGAGTATCATGCTCACAATGTTTCTCCATTAACTTTTATTGGTGGTGAATTTATTCACAAAACTTCTATGTTTTACAGTATGTAAAAGAATGAATAACGTTTAACAATTAGTGAAAATCCAGTCTTATTTTCTCTCCTTTATATGGCTACAAAACATTTTGACAATAACTGGAGCGTAGAACTCATCTTTTCTGTGAATAAGCGTTACTAAGTCGACTTGATAACTAATGTACTTTTAAAGAGACTATTAAATATACAACTAATCGATATAATAATATTATTTTTAAATTTTATTTACATAACAACGTTAACCTAAGTGTAAAAAAAAAAAAGATAGATTTCACGGCATGAAACTTCGTTTCTGATAAATTAAAAAATACAACCAGAAACATTTGATTAACGTTTAAACACTGACGCTCAAACCGAAAATTTTGTGATTAAAAAATAACAAATGAATATGTTCGTGTCATTGTGGAACTCTCCATGCTGCCATCTAACGGGAACACTTAAATATTATAGTTTATTGCGGTAAAAAAGCTCCATAAATTTTTCTGTAGCTTAAGTAACGAGTTCTACTTTAAAATATTTTATAAAACCACTTTCCAAAAATATTACTTTTCCCAAAATAATATGATAGTTGTGATGTTATTTAGATATCCTATATTACCACAGAAACTCGAGAATGCAGTTTCATTTTGTTGACACCAAATGAATTTGTATGAGCTTTAAACTTGGAGTACCAGCTGAATCACTGAATATATAAAATATTTTTACTTGACTCCAATACGTATTCCCATTGTTATGTTTCAGTCCCTTTCAATCACGAGTGTGAGGCCTAAAATAATGTTTCTTAAACGGTGAGTCGCGGTCCCCTTTGGGTCTGGAGCAGGGAGGGGGCATGAGCTGTGTACACTGAGTCAACATTTTATTTGAATAGATAAAATTGTTGTGTTCTTTCATCCTTGTAGAGATAGGAGGGGGCGACAAGCCCGGGACACATGGGGCGTCTGTCGAATCCAGCTGAGAAAGGCTGATCTAGAATCTAGCGATTCCGTTAGGATATTGAAGATTATCATTGAAGTTCACTTTATGAAACTGTTTCTAACATTACTGCTTGTTAGCTATAAAGTAGAAATGTGAAAGTGAATGGCTCTGCTAAAGCTAGTTTCAAGATCAGTCTGTAGCGTAGCTTCCACATCTGCTCTTAGATGGATGCCTCAACAGTATTTCTCTAATAACAAAGAGAACATAAGTTTATCACGAAAAACATCGTTCATTAGATGTACACTAACACGTATTGCTAATTTTGACAGATCAGATCATTCTTCTTCAAGTAAAATTTGTTATAATGTTGTACTTCATTAAAGTGTATTGTAAACTTATATAAAGTCAATTTGCATTTCTTTAATAACATGTTGCTGCGAATAATCGTTGAAAACAATTTACGCAACCAGAAACTTTGCGAACAACGACATATGTTGTAAGCTTGAATTATATGTAAAATGGTATAAACCAGTTGCAGTTTCAAAATTGAGAATTAGTAAAGTAATGATTAAAGAAATCCATAATGCAGTTGTTATGGCACAGTTCAGCAAATTTTTCCCAATATGTGTCATGACCTGTTTTGCTTTATTTATCAAGACATTTATCTACTAGGTCTCGTATGGCCAGGTGGTTAGGGCGCTCGACTCGCAATCTGCGGGTCGTATGTTCGAATCCCAGTCCCATTAAGCATGCTCACCCTTTCAGTCGTGCGGACGTTATAATATTACGGTCAATCCAACTATTTGTTGGTAAAAGAATAGGTCAAGTATTGGCGGTGCGTGGTGATGATTAGCTGCCTTCCCTCTAGTCTTTCACTGCTAAATTATGGACGGCTATCGCAGAAAGCTCTCGTGTAGCTTTGCGCGAAATTCAAACCAAACCAAACCACATTTATCTACTAACTTGTTTTCGGTCATAGAAACAGCAACAACAAAGAAAGCTTCAGAACTCTGTGTCATAATGAAGCTAGATACGTGTACATAGTTTCTGTAATAAATTAATTGTTCTATATTAAAATCATATTGAAGTGGGTCTAAAGGATTGAAACCTTGGTACACGACGATTGAAATCTCGCGTTTAAGCTAAAAAATGTGTAACAATTAAGAAATGTTTATGGTGTTTTTAAATCGAAAACATAATTTCTGGAAACCGCATACATATACAGAAAGATTAAAAGAACTTAGCCTCTCGATGGTTCAGCGGTAAGTCTGAGGGCTTATAACGCTAAACATCGGATCTCGATATCCGCGGTATATAGAGCACAGATAACACAATTTGTAGCTTTGGGCTTATCAATAAATAAACAACTAAAAAGTACAGTTTAAAATAATGAGTAAAACTTGATAAAAAATTTAGTAAAATACAGACTGAAGCTTTAGATCTAGATACGAAAATACCATAAATAGTGAGAAAAGTTTGATATTATTATAGCAAATAATGTTCATCGTCAAGTGACAACAACTTGATAAAAATGTCTAAACTCCAACATTTAGTGAAAGAATTCTGACATCTAGTGAGTATAGTAATATAAGCACCTATAATGAGGAATGTTTAATAAGTGGTTAGTGAAGTTTTATAAATAATGTTTAACTTTCGCTAGTTGGTAAAGATTGAAATTTTCTCGGAAAAATTCGCCAAATAGGGAGCAGAGTTTGATGCTTGGTGGAGTAAAACGAGTAGATGCATTGAGTGTAGAATCCGAAGTTTAGTGAGTCAGATGTAATACATAATGAGACTGATCTTCGATGAACTGGTATTTTACCAAATATACGTAGTTAAGACATATGAGGTTTACACAGAAACAAAACATCTTACACCTTTTTAATATGCACTCTGTTGTATTATAGGTTAGAAGAAGCCATGAACAATCATAATTAGACTATTTATTGTTTGTTTTTAGAGTATATAGGGCTATATCTGCTGTGTTCACCGCGGAGAATCGAACTTCGGATTTTAGCGAGTGACCAATAAGACTAGTGAGACTAATAAAAGTGTTAAGACTTCATTTTAATTTGCTCAACATAGACATCATGACTGTTCACATTAGCCATAGTAAAGTCCAAAACATAAAATCTATATAAGTGTTTAACACAGTGTTTTTAAATCATATTTTGGTTTATGATTTCTAGATGCTTATTGAACTATAATATTGACGAAAAATCTCAATATTTTAAAACGTTACTGAAATATTATTAACACAGTGTTTCAAATCATATTTTGGTTTATGATTTCTAGATGCCTATTGAACTATAATATTAACGAAAAATCTCAATATTTTAAAACGTTACTGAAATATTATTAACACAGTGTTTCAAATCATATTTGGGTTTATGATTTCTAGATGCTTATTGAACTATAATATTGACGAAAAATCTCAATATTTTAAAACGTTACTGAAATATTATTAACACAGTGTTTCAAATCATATTTGGGTTTATGATTTCTAGATGCTTATTGAACTATAATATTGACGAAAAATCTCAATATTTTAAAACGTTACTGAAATATTATTAACTCAATTATTAGCAAGCTTATTGTGGTTGCTCATCATATTTTATTTAAACATAATTTACACGTGCAAACAACACGTTTTATGTTATAATAATATACAACAAAGTTTAGAGAGAAAAATCGATATCATTGTGTTCCATTGCTTTGAATTGCGAAAGGAATTTTTTCACCTTAACGAGAATCGCGCTCTTTCGCTTTGTAATCATGTGCTGTTTGAAGTATTTGCTTTTACAACAAACAACTATCTCACGACTTTAATAAATCCTTGTACGTATTTATTTAATTGAACGTAATCATGCGCACATACATGTCTAATTTTATCGATTAAATAAAATATATTATAAAATGGCCTTCGTTATGTAAAAGCTTTTTCATTCCTCCTTATACGAGTGCTGAAACTACTTCAGACACTCTACCCTTGTTTAGGTTGGCAAAAAATAATGTATTATATAGTGCGGAATTCATTTAATGTCATTTTACTTTATGCTTCACAGGGCAATTTAATTCTATACTGTGGAATTCATTTAATATCATTTTACTTTATGCTTCACAGTTCAATTTAAATTACCATTGCCCTATTATTATATTTATTTTATGTAGCGATACTATTAAAATTTTCTTTTAATCACATTTTCGTTCTTGTTTAGAATTTTTCTTCTATGATCACAGCTTTTCCATGTGATATATTCACGAAGTAAAAAAGAACGTTTAGAAAAATGTTAACATATACCTAGAGTATATGTAGCTGAACATGCACACTATAAAACACATTCCGAAAACAGAACGTGCACATTTCGAGCACATTCTTTAATTTGGTAAAGTCTGTTATTTTTCTATAAGTAAAATTATATTTATTGATATTTATTTGTTTTTTGATAAAAGTATTTGTGATGAAGTAGTTGCGTGAAAAAGTTTTGCATTGACAGTTTTGATTTGGATAAAGTAAAAATAACTTATACGAGCGAATATTTTCTAAATTTTCTAAATGTTCTTGTTTTTACAGCAGAGAACGAGAAAAACTTTGGTTCAAAAGTAAACTTTGAACTGTCACACTTTGAATACATAGATTATTCGAAGGCCACAGATCTTTCGAAGTTCTTTTTTTTAAATAAAATCTTTGTTTTCTAATCTGTTGGTTAAATCAAAAATCACGAATATCTAAAAAAAGCAGAACAGTCAAACGGGAAGAAGAACAAGCTTGTTTTAGTTTGAACAAAGTAAAATAATAACAAAAGGAATGAGGGAATAATAATAAGTAAAAATTAAAGTTCTTACACCTTTTGCCTCTGGAGATTTCAAAAACGATTCGAAAATTATGTTTTTCTAATGTACTTTTTTTTAAATAAATTAACCAAATATTTCATTAAATAAGGAACTGTTTTTTCTTACGGGTTTCAAGTGTCTAGCTTTTATGAGCTGTTATAAATAATAAAACATATCCCTAACGTCTTAGAAACTGAAGAAAAGTTCAACTATCTTTCCCTACATCACATTATTCGTTTAATTCTTTAGGATGAAATACGAACTGTAGTATCAGGTATTATTAATTATTCATACTTGTTGTCATCAAAAATCAGAAAGAAAGTCACTGGGTTGACGAAATACTGTTGTAAGTTTCTAAGATAATAAGTTAACTAAGTAGTGCAACCAATCAGATCACTTTATTGTATAGCTTTATTGCCTGGCTTCTTTGGATTAGTCGAGAAAACAGATTTAAACAGTGGATTAGTTAAAAAGAAAAACAAGTGGAAAATTTACTGTCGCTATCTGTGAAAAATTGTAGAAGTAATAATACGAATTACAAAATGAAACTTCGAAAATAATTTATCTCTGTTATGAATAAAAAGGTAAATTGTTAAAATTTAAGAAAAATTAAAAAAATAGTATCATATCTCGCTATTTTCCATGAAAGACATTCATAACTAAGTAGAGTTCTCGAACAAAATTATATTTTTATAATGTTAAATATGCTATAATATTCTCTTAGTAGTAATTGTCTTGTCCTCTCAGAACATTTTGTGTTATTTTCCACGATTCATTTTGTTTTCACATTATCCAAACAACGAACCTTGCAAAAATAAAACTATTCCAAGGTGCTTTGAATAATAAAGCATTTTGTATGCATGTTAGGCCTTGGAAGTTTTAGGAAATAAGCAAGTGAAGAATAAACAAGTTATGCGTTAAGAATTTCAGTTTAAGAAGTATTTTGTAATTATATGTATAAAAAAAAGTTTCGGAAGCACGTGATAACTATTTCATTTTTTTTATGTGAATTAACTTAATATATTGAATGAAGAAAAAAATTATCTTTGTTTTCCAACAAATAAAAGGGTCCTCTAAAGCGAAATGAAGAATACAAGTGAATTACCCATGAAAATTTATGAGAAACAATAACTAGGTAAACATTTTGCAAACCATGTTTTAAAAAAACCATTTACATGTTTTTGCCAGATTATAAGTAAAACCGTGCAGCAAATTTTGAGAGCCTCAAACTTCCCTTGATTACCGTATATAAAGAGCGAAATCGGAAATTTTACAGGCAGGTAATCCTTAGAAATCTCATCAATTCCCATTTTGTGGTTTCAACACGAAACTTTCGAAAATCCAAACAGTTATTTTGAACAATCCCTCACATGTTTATGCCAGTCTTCATGTAAATTTGTGGAACCAGTCCTGAGAGTTCCCAAATCTCCTTTGACTCTTAAATTGGACTTCATATTGAAAACTTCAATTAATGTTTTCAACGGATCCTTACATGGTATTACAAATTTTCAGTCAAATCCATTCGGTCAAGCCTGAGACTCCCCCCCCCCCTCCCAAAAAAAAAAGAAAAACACTTTATCAATAACGTTTGTGTATTTGTGTAGCTCACCTCACGACTCTTTTAAAAACAATTTCGTCGCTTATATTTTGTGGAGATCAAGAGTCTATATGCAACATACCCAGTCGTTTTATTAAAAATTGTGGGACGATGTTAATAAACAAGTAAAGCTAGAAACATAGCAGCTTAGATGGATTAATCTGAGAATTATCATATAACTAACATATAATTAAAACAGAAAATTCTAGAGAATTTTTTGAACAGGCTCAAATTTAATATTTTTGATACAATAGCTAAGAACATTAGGAAACCAATACAAAATCTTATAGAGTTAAGTTAATTCACGCTTGTGTTAGTGGAATCAGTAAATAGAGCTGTGTTTGTGATAACTATGGGCAGAAATATGAAAAACTATAATCCCCAGAGAGAGAGAGATTCTACATTTGGTCTTTCGTCGTAAGTATCCTGTTTCATATACCAGGTAAAAACATATTATGTAAATTATAGAAACTGGAAATTACGTAAAAAGAATTCGAATTTTTGTAACATCATATATTAAATAATTAAGTAAAATCCTGATTATACCACGTTACTGCAAAATGAGGATTCTCGATTTCTTTATCATAATACTGACAATCCCTAGATGGCGCTGTCAATATTACTTTGTTTGCAATCCTTTCTAACAAAA
Source organism: Limulus polyphemus (assembly GCF_000517525.1). Classification (NCBI taxonomy): domain Eukaryota; kingdom Metazoa; phylum Arthropoda; class Merostomata; order Xiphosura; family Limulidae; genus Limulus; species Limulus polyphemus. Next base: position 646,149 of record NW_013665735.1, on the reverse strand, counting down.
TCTAATTTGTAAGCAATCGTTATGCTAACATTATCAAAATAAACATTATCAAGAAAAACACAACATGGGTCAATTTTATTACTGATATGATATCTAGTTGATTTTACTAGCCTATTTTACTCTATAGTAAAACTGTTGTCTTTTAGAAACTGTTATCTTTCTTTATAAAACGGCGTGGCCAGTTGGTTAGGGCACTTGACTCGCAATCTGAGGGTCGCGAGTTCGAATCCCCGTCACACGCATCTTCAGCCGTGGGGGCGTTATAATGTGACGGTCAATCCCACTATTCGTTGGTAAAAGAGTAGCCCAAGAGTTGGCGGTGGGTGGTGATGACTAGCTGCCTTCCCTCTAGTCTTACACTGCTAAATTAGGGACGGCTAACGCATATAGCCCTCGTGTAGCTTTGCACGAAATTCAAAACAAACAAACTTTATGAGATGATTTTGAAAACTTTATAACATTTCTCTTAATCTATTTATTCAAATTTAATGACTGCAGGTAGTCTTTTGTCTTGTTTCATGTGGAAATTCTGAAACAAACAAGCGAACAAACGTAAGCCATAGAGTGTCAGTATCCACAATACCAGTTTTCATCACTCAATTGTTCCAAAATCTAACTGTATAATCAAGCCATAATTTCACTCATACAGGAAATTACTTTCAAAATCTGTTAACGATGGTAAAATTCGTGAAATAATTTATGCCTTGTTTCTTTTGAAAATATTTAATTGACCATGTTCGTAAAATATATATCTCAAATTTAAATCTCCTCCATCGAACACGTCAAACAGCAAATACGAAGATTAGAAGATTTACAAAAATGCGAAGACCACAGAAGTATTATCAAACAGCAATAGCAAAGTGTATAAAGTCGATAACATATTTATAATTGCTGGAAAAAGAACATTGTGGCATAAGTGATTGATGTAAGTGATATTTTAAAAAGAATGAAAAGGATTAAATATTCTTAAAAAAGTAAGTGTACGTATTCACATAATTTGGTATGAAGTTCTCAGTTTACAGAGTTGTAGTCTTGGTTTCAATTCACTCTCACTTGGTAATGTTAGGAAATGTGTTTATAATTATTTGGAAGAAATCATTAAAATCGTTTTCCAACTACGTAAGTTAAATCCACATTATTTTCATTTTTTTCTTCTGTTTTTAGATTAGAATTTTCAATCTGAAAGGCACCTTGTAGGATAAACGACCACATCAGAGAACCTTAGAGTTTATGTATATTCGTCCCAGCCAGCAGCACCCTTCCTCCAAGTTTTTTTTATCCAGCTCTTCGAATCAAATAATGGGATTGACTGTAATTTTGTATAACGCACTTTCAGCTGAAAGTTTGGAGCATGTTCTGTTGCATCACGTTTAGAATTCTGAACCTTTTGATAAGCAGCCCGACGCACGAAACATTGGGTCACGATTGACTCCGTTTGATGTGACTTAGGTGCTTAAATAATTACTTTTCTAGGTTTTGAAGTAAGGTTTTACATTTTTGAATTATATATATATATGTGTGAAAAAATCAATTTACAAAGCAGATCAGAAAATAGACTGGCTTGCAACTGTTCCTTATCTTCGGTGGACAAATTAGCGCGAGGAATTTCATAACAAAATTTTAAATAAACTTGCAAGAAAATAAGTATGCAAAAGAAAATTAAAGTCATATGTCTCAAGCTTAGCAATAAAATTCAAGTTATTTGTATTAATGTCACCTGCCACCGTCCCTAGTTTTTAACTGCCAACTAAAGGAAAGGCAACCGACCAGCAACACCCAATGCCAATTCTTAGGTTTCTGTTTTACTAACGAATAGTGGGATTGACCGTCATAGTATAATGTATCCAAGGCTAAAATGACGAGCACGTTCGGTGCCGGGTTTCTAACAACAACAAAAAAAGTTTCGAAAACATATTTAAAGTAAACAGAAATAAGCAAAATTTCAAACAACAGATGGCAGTGATCAATATTTATTTCAGGTTGATGTGTCATTTATAGGTCACCTTCCATGTAGTCATGACAAATAATAAATGGTCTACAATCAAGTTTTCCTCCCACTCGACTTCCTAATAGTAGCAGTTCCATAAGATTTGTAACATACCTCTACCGAAACTTCTGTTCATTGATGATCATAATTATATATACCGGCGAGATTAAACTCAGGGTCTGCAAGTGTTTTAAAGAGCAACATTGTGATATAATTCACAGAAAACCCGTCAAACTTGTTTACCGATATCACTATTCCCATCTTTGCTTTCTCAGTCTAGTTTCAAGCTTTGACCCAAAGGCTAGCTAAAAGCGTGGACGTGAAGAACAAAGTTTTATCTATCTTTTAGACACCCAGCAACCTAACGTGCTCAATGACGTTTTTTTTTTCACTTGAGATTTCCAACCTTCTGCCTTTAATTTTTACTTCCTTAAGTTTATTGACATTATATTTACTTTACAATTATTGTTGTTGTTTCAGCTTTCCCCATAAATGTTTTTCCTCTTATTTTCTCAATTTGATTATTCTAAATTTACCTTCATTATATGTATATAAGATTTGAATGTTTTATATTGGTATATAAAATCCTTTTACATGTTTTTGTATAGCATAACACGTCGTTAAGTTTATTGTTATTTTGAATTTATTTATTAGTTTTGGTTTTATGAACCTTGTATTTATCACGAAGAAAAACTTATATCCAAGATGCTGAAATAATGAACACTGCTGTCACTTAGTGTTTAAGGTTTTATCTATCTTTATCATTTACATCTATCATAAAAACAATTTAATTTTATATAACTGAAGATTTTAAATACTTCTTGATGATTTTTAAAGCGTTGACATAGGCATACAACCAGTTGGTTAATTTCTGGAAATTAATGTTTATGTAAGAACATTAAAAGTAAAGTAAAACGAAGAACAGAGAGGAAAACAAAACTGGTTGTTGTTTGCTTAATGCTTTTTTTGTTTTTAAAAAACTTATTAAACAAATAAATATTCCAACAAAGACTTCTCTGCAGTAGCTAAGAAATGGTTAAGTTTGTCTCCTATAGATATTAGATACTTTTATTCGGAAAGAAATAAAACAGATATTCTAAATTCATTAAAAACTATAGGCTATAAATTTAAAAATATTTCAGTGACACAGCGGTATGGCTGCGGACTTACAACGCTTGAAACTGGGTTTCGATACAGATAGCTCATTGTGTAACTTTGTGCTTAACTTCAAATACACAAAACAAACAAACAAACAAATGCTAAAATAACTTCTTAATGTACTGCAGACAATAATAATAATTGAACTAAAACATACAAATTTTACTCCTCATTAAAACTTGTTCTCATTCTATGGTATTGCTACGTTCAACCTAAGTTTTAGTACCCTTTGGTATGATTTCTAGATTTCTATGGTATTGTTACGTTCAACCTAACTTCTAGCACTCTTTAGTAAGATTTCCAAACAGTTGAGGTAGCTCTAAAATCCAACGTTGTAGCGATTTGTGAAAAACATTTTTTCAGGTTTCTGCCACAGCACAGGTTATGTAACATTACAAATCTCTACCTTTTTAGCAGTGCTAATAGTTCGGTTTCAGAAGCTATGCCATCATTGAAATAAAGTAATCAATAATATACCAGCTACCTCTTCTCATTCATGGAGAACAAAAAGAATAACATTGTTATGACATGTGCAACTGCTTTAAAAAAGAATGTAAATTTGCTCCAACATAATAATTCCTATATGTCATTATTTGAAAACATAAAGTCAAAGAATTGTTTAATAATCTCAGACAAAATGAGATCACTGTGTTCTCTCAGGATCTAACATCACATACAAAATCTAATTCTCTTCTATTGTCCGAAATGTTCTCAAAGATTTTCAGATTATTGACACTTTCTAAAGAAACTTCGAATATTAGGCAAATAAAAAATAAATTACAAACAAGATATAAGTAATTTATACTATGAATAATCATTGGTCATATAAGAAACACCAACCAAGGAAGTGTGTTATCTGAGGCTTCATCATGTTTTCCTGAGGCTTATTGAAACACTTGAAAAGATAAATTTGTTTCAAACATGCCTGTGAGATCTAGTATTTTATGCTTGTATAAACAACTGTCGATTTGTTCAGTTTTCGGAATATCTTTGTGATGGTATTATGAAAGTGTAAGGTACACACATATATGTAACTGTAAGCAATTATATATTTCGAGATGTTTTTAACATATGTCTAAAGATGCAAATATTTTGCATTGCAAAGAATGTATTCTATTTAAATGTTAATGTTAATTACATTTATAATTTTTTTTTGTAATTGGCATATTTCTCTAACAATATACAAAAAGATTACAATAATATCTTTAGTCCCATCAACATTTGATATAATACACGAAAACAGAATTCTACTTTGTTATGTTTAACCAAAATGATATGTTTATATGATTGAAAATTCATGATTGAAAACTCGTTTTTTGATATGTATACACATGCACTCAGATAAATGCGGATATTTATTTACAAGAAATGAAATGTGTACATTTAGATCATCAGGCATTAATAGATTTTTTTTATTATCGATTTAATGTTAAATTTAAAACCTTTATTCTAACTTTATTTATAGCTCCTGTTTACAATATGCTTTAGAAAATATTATGAATTTTACTATTTGAAATTGTTGAAAATCAGCTCATTAAATTATTACATAAAATACAGTATTGAATATAACTGAAAACTGTATTTAAATCGTCATATCAAACAGAACGTTTTCTCTATTTGAAGGACAGCATGGATCTGTAAGTATCTGTAATCATGAACACTTGGATATTTTCTTTAGAACTGGCCAAAGATTATCAGCTTTTTTGGGCTTCATTTGCGTACATACACATAATTCAACTGATAGACATGCATTTCCATCTATCAAGCTTTAAAATTTTAGCTACAGGATGCGCACACTTCGAGTTTCTAATAAGGAATCTTCACATTATACAAAATCTCTGTACCTTAACAACTTCACTTCTGTTGAATTCAATTTGTTTCAAAATTAATTTTTAGGGAAAATAAAGCCTACTTACTTATGTATTTAAATATACAATTTTAATCTATCATTTTTAATATTCTTTATTCTTTTCTATAAGCCAGGCAAGGCGCAGAGTTTCAACTGTAAAGCTAGAATACTGGTTTCGATACTAGTGGTGGGCAGAGCACAGATAGCTCTTTGTGCTTAATAACAAACAACAACAGCGACTGTAAATCTGATGGTTCCTAGATCGAATCCTTCCCTTCAGTCTTCACTAGGGGAAGATGTGTAAATGACGTCTTAAAATGTTTGCATGTACGTTCCAACATAATATTATTTGCTGATGGTTTTAGTGAAACAGGATGCATTTTAACGAGGGACAAACAAGGTTTGAAGAAATAGTTCTAAAAATCAGAATCCCAGAAATAAAAACAAATTACTACAGAAGTTTTGAACAAGTTATTTTAGTGGAAATGGAGAAACAAAATAACAGCCTTCAGTATATTTCATCTGGCTGATGACAAACATTGGTATAATTTTCTGATACTTACAATTTTATTTCAATATTTACAACAGGAGAGTTTATGAAAAATCCAATAAAAGTTTCATTCTAAAGGAAGGGAAAACGGCTCCAGATAGAACGATAAAAAATGAAGATTGTGTTGTTGTAGCAAACCAGAAAGTAATCGAATGGAAGATAGCGTGTTGTCGCTGTTCTTCCTTGCATCATATCCTGCATGTAAGTTGTGGCATAAATAGATTTCAGCTCATGAAAGTAGTACCCAAAATATTGTTAACCACTGGTCTATGTCCTGGGGTATTTGTTAATCCCTATTTTGTTAGAAATACCCGAGGGTTCATCATGAGCAGCATATGATTAAAATTCTTTATAAAATATAAAACAGAATAAATACAAATACCAAGACTTTTAATTATAATTGGCCCCACAGGGGTATGTCTGCGGACTTAAAACGCTAGAAACCGGGTTTCGATACCCGTGGTGGGCAGAGCACAGATAGCCCATTGTGTAGCTTTGTGCATAACTACAAACAAACAATTATAATTGAATAATAATGCAATCAGAATAGAGGCACTGACAACAAACATAATTTGTATTTGGTATTTATGGAAAATTTATTAAAGCTATTTTGTCGCAGTCCCTAATTTTGAACTTTTGATATAACAAACCCCTCTGATATACATGAATATACGTCCAAGCATGGTCATTCGTTTCAACTGAAATGTTGAAATTCTCGATAGAGAAAAATAGAGAAACCGTCGCAGAATAAAGGAAGCCTTATTAAACAGTTTGAACTTACAATTAATAAACATACTGTTATACACGTATCCTCTTCTATCCAGTGATTGGTTGTTGGGAGAAACACGCACATGTTTATTTTATTACAGAAATTCCAAGTCCCTTAACGACGTATGACGTCAAAAAGGAGTTCAGCTTAACTTGACCTTCAGATGTGTTGAAGTTTGGCAACCTTTGAATTAAGGAACCTTTCACAATTTTTCTTTTGACAAAATTCGTAGTTTCATATATTACTTTGTGTCATTTCTAGCTGATTTTATAATAAGATTCTTCCTGCGTAGAAATATAATATTAATTGTTTGACCGTATCCAACATTTTGTTTTTATGTTCTGCAGGTCTTGTTAAGTTCAACCAATCAAATACCAATGTATCAAACTGGTACTTTTTCATGTTACTTAGATTACGAGTCCACTCATCATAGTTGTTGTACCTGATGTTAACCTCGTGATATGTGCAACCATAGATATTACACCCTGTATGCTCGATAATAAATGTTTGTAAACTTCTAATTATTATTATTATACACAAAGTTTGACACACATCAAGACAAAATAGGCAATGTGATATCTTTCTTTTTCTCAACGAATCTGGTATTATCAATTTCTTTGTTATCAGCTTCAACAACATTTGTATACTTAAACAAAACAGTGTTTCTTAATTTAAATTGCGTCAAAAATAATTTGATTATTATGAAGATACGTTTAAATTCTCGGTGATGTACGGGTGGTAATAATGTTGAGTACAGCTGATGTTGTTTTTACGTAGCATTACTTGATTACATTCCTGGCGTTGGATGTGTGGTAGTTAGTAAGAGTTCACTACAGACGCGATACATATGCTTACTCCTATGATGTGTTCGCGCGTAGTTTGTTTTTACCCTAGAAGGAACTGATACTAGCATCATATTCAGATTAATAACATTTCTTAAATGGGACTTAATTCTGGCTGATGTTGGTCGGCATGTTCCTATTTATTGTTGTTATTTTGTTTGTTCTTTTGTTGTTAAGCGTAAAGCTACGCAATGGGCTACCTACTTTGTGCTAATTGCGAGTTTCAAACTCCGATATTTAGGGTTATGAGCCCTCAATCTTACCGCTGAGTACTTTTTAAAATTAACATTTACACACTGCTGGGCTAGTTTTTGTTTAATATTTTATCATTATATGACCTTCTGCTTTTAGTCTTCGAATAAATATTTAAATCGACTACAGTTACCAAAACCTTTTTATTTCAATCAGTTTTTTATGTATAGTAATTCTGTCTTTTCTTTGTAATATATATATATATATAATCTGTTTTAATGTTGCCTTATAAGACATTCTAAGGTGGCGAAGCGTTGAGAACAATAGGCCTAATATTAGTGATTAAAATAACAATAGATATAGATGTTTAAAATATGAAATAGCATTTTGGATAGACTCATGTTAAACAAAGTTGGTATTTTATAGTATCGAACGGAACGTTTCTTGGGTAGCAACGTGAAGCAAAGACAAATTAATTTAAAATATTATTTGTATACGTCTCTGATTTGAAATCCACCAAAGTAGATGATGTAGAACACTAAAGTTTTGCCCCCCAGTGGCACAGCGGTATGTCTGCGGACTTACAACGCTAGAATCCGGGTTTCGATACCCGTGGTGGG
>NW_013665735.1:616468-637254 GCF_000517525.1 Limulus polyphemus | reverse complement strand
CATACCCTGCAAAGTAGTTACATGGACAGACAACATATAGTACCATTATATTTATATAGATTTTTCAAGAATCCTTTCTGTTAAAAACGTACTGATCAACAACAATGTTGTTTGTCAGATGTTGCTCTCTATACTTAAACTTTCATTCCCTTATATTCTATGTCTATTCTTAAATTTAGTTTCCTCTGTATTTCTATTTTAAAATTCCTTAACTTATTTAAATTTTCAGATCAGCTGAAGAAAAGAAGTAGTCCCAAATTTTGTATTTTTTTTTTAGACGATCAAGGATTTTTTTTATTTATTTTAGACAATTTTCTGTCAGTAAAAAGGGGGAAAAAGAGACGTATATTGAATATTTGCTCATCTTTCCGTAGTACGCTGGATTTGTTTGCCTCTGAATTTCGCGCAAATCCACTCGAGCGCTATCTGCGTTAACAGTCCGTAATCTAGAGATGAGAGCCGAAAGAGAAGTGAGCTAATATTTCACTAACGAAAAGTATGACCGTCACGTTATAATGCCCCCGCAGTTGACAGGACGAGGGTGTTCGGCGTCGGGATACAAACCTGCGACCCACAGATTGCGAGCTAAACGCTCTAACAACCAGTCCTTGCCACATCCGTGCGATAAAAGTATGAATTAATACTGAATCAGTATTGATAATATTTGTATTTTTTACTGAAAAAAAAAACTTTTTGCACCTTGAAAATTAAATAAACCTATAATATTAACTTTGTGAGGTTGAAAACTATTTTAATACTATACTATAAAAATTCTCTCAGAACTTTAATTTGTATGAATGTATCCAAAAGTGGTTACAAAGAAATGTCTTTAAATCAAACTAAAAAATTCTATCCCATATATATATTTGTTTTCCAGTGTATCAGCGGTGTATAAGTTAAAGTCCGGGGTTCGAGTTCTCGCGGTGGACAGAGTGCAGGTAGACCAATGTGTGGCTTTGTACTGAAATAGATAAACAAACAAACAATACATTTATTTTTTCACGTACATATTAAATTTGTTAAGATAAACAGAGTTGACTAGATAGATTACAAAGCCATCATTGGTCGAAACGACTCGAAACATGTGCCAAAGACTGCAGATACGATATAAACAGGTAAAGGTACGTAGATAGAGCCAATAAATGTACACAGTTTTTCCTCAAACCAAAATAAGTTTAGCTATTGGGAAAGTATCTGTTAGCAAACTTTGAAATAAAACCAAAAGTTGGAAGCCTCTAAAATATTCTCCAGCGTTTCTCTGGTTATCCAGTCATCACGTTTTCGAATATATATATCTAATATGCTTGCTTTTGGTAGCAATACTTTTTTGAAATTTTCAATCAGTATTCAGCCTAACATTATGTATATCAGTTTTCAGCTGATCGAAAATCCTTTGTGTTGCGAAATTGAATTCCTACTATCGACGAACTCACAGTGTTAAAAACTTAAATCCTTTGCAAGACACATAGGGCCGGTGCTTTCGAACCTATGGTTTCCAATGACACGAGTGAATGAGAATGATGACCCTGAACGGAATGCAAGTCCATTCCATGAGTCTATACAAAATATTAAAATTTGAAAATAGATATTTTGTTTTTTCTTTCTGAACACCCGTGGATATTATAACTTTGAAAAGTTGCATACCAAATGCAGCGTTGGCTATTTTCTTTGCTTGTTTTTTAGGTTACAGATAAGTTTGGTTTGAATTTCACGTAAAGCTACACGAGGGCTATCTGCGCTAGCCGTCCCTGATTTAGCAGTGAAAGACTAGAAGGAAGGCAACTAGTCATCACCACCCACCTCAAACACTTTTACCAACGAATAGTGAAATTGACCGTCACAGTATAACGCCCCCACAGTTGAAAGGGCAAGCATGTTTGATGGGACGGGAATTTGAACCCGCAACCCTCAGAATGCGAGTCAATTGCCCTAACCACTTGGTCATGCCGAGCCCGTTACAGATAAGAACGTTGTGAACAAAACAAACAAAAACAAAAAACCGTGGCAGAGATTTAGTTTTTAAGGGAAAGAAAACTTTCCTAAACTGAGGTGTGTCAGGGATATGGATATCCCCTTTCGCTCCGCATGCGCAAAAGTTCCTGCTGAATTCGTGTGGTTAACAAAGTTTTGGAGATAGGTCATAACTATTAATTAGGCGGATATGATAGCTTGAGAAATGTCTGGAAGTTCAGGAGGCAGAGAGAAGACCAAAGCCGATTACGACGTTGACAAGAAGAAGCAAGGCGACAACATTCTACAAAGCACAATGTAGCGTTGCTAACATGATGTTTGAAAAGCATTGACTGACAATAATGACAATGTGATGTGTAAAAGAACTGCCTTTGATATATCGTATTAAAACAGTGTTCAACAAAAGTGGTAATATTGTATTAAAAGAACTGTCTTTGAAATATCGTATTAAAACAGTGTTCAACAAAAAGTGGTAATACTGTATTAAAAGAACTGTCTTTGAAATATCGTATTAAAACAGTGTTCAACAAATGTGGTAATAGTGTATTAAAAGAACTGTCTTTGAAATATCGTATTAAAACAGTGTTCAACAAAAGTGGTAATATTGTATTAAAAGAACTGTCTTTGAAATATCGTATTAAAACAGTGTTCAACAAAAGTGGTAAAATTGTATTAAAAGAACTGTCTTTGAAATATCGTAATGTTCAACATCGGAACCAATACTGAATGAAAAGGATTACTTTTAAGCCACCTTATCAATAATTGAATTACCAAGAGTAACAACACAGTTTGAAAGAAATGTATTTTTAAATCACCATTTTCAAAGAGTGATTAACAATGTGGTATGATATATGTACTCTCTCTCCCTCTGGAACAAAGTTTCGAGAGAGAAACTGACAGTAGTAAAAATTGTGTATAAGAAAAAAACAGATTGTCTGTAAAAGTACTGTATCCAAGTGGCATATTATAGAAAAAGAGTGATGGTAATGAACAGTTTTCAGATAGTAGTGGCAATACGGCGTGAAAGTATGTTCTATTTAAAGTTTTCCTTTGGCAGTACTGGTAATAAATCTGTCATATTTATATAAAGTAGCGGTTGGAAATAAGGCTTCAGTGCGTAAACAAAAGTTTGAAGGTATCCCTGTGGTGTGTGTATAAAGCAGTGGTTAGAAGTAAGACTTCAATGTATATATAAAATTCTGAGGGTATCCTCGTTGTACAGCAACAAAACTATCAAGGAAGGACTTGATATTTACTTAACAGGTCTTCAATTTCCTAAAATAACATAAAGGAGATGGCAGAATATTTCATCCGCAGGCCAAGATCACGCCGAAAGATGGTCTTTCTGACACAACTGATTGATAACCAATAGTAGTTAATCGTATGTAGAGCTTTTGATCATTGTATAGCAACATACAGCGCATGGCACGGAAAAATTCTCAATTTTGAAATTTAATATGTTTATCCATTCTATGAATATATTATTTATCACAATTACGATTAACAATTATGATAATTACATTGTTTGACTTACACGTATAGAACTCAAACTATACAATGATGTTAAGAAACCACGAAAAAAATCAAACATATAAAATCTAGTTTATTGATGTAAAGTGTTTGTGTCAGCAATAATCAAGAAAAGAATAATAACACAAGGACACATTTATCTCTTAAGACTTGTAATGAATACCCGCAAAGTTAGAAGAAAAAAAGACAACTTAAGGCAGGAAAGTTCCGTTGAAAACTTAAGTAAATCAATAGACGTTTTGAATATCAGTAATAATCCATCAAAGTTCAGATATTGAGAATAAGTGTCCACGCTTCAGTTTGACGTTTTCGATACCTGAAATCGCTTAAAGCTACCTGCAAACTGATATAATGAACACATTTTTTTCAAATATACACTGTCGTTGAAGAAAGACAATTAAAATGTTTTCCTTCATTATTTCCATGATGAACATTATTTTGAAGATTAAAATAGTATTTAAAGTGTCCCTTAATAGTGTTCTGTACAACACTAAATCTTTTGCTTGTAATAGGGATGCAAACAGAATGCACAATACCTTGTTTTATCCCTTCCTCATTTTTTGCTTTATTTTGTATTGTATCAAATTAGGGATATTTACAATTCCTGCAGATTGCAAAATCCTTACCTTTTTTATTACATTTGACAAAATAAATTACATTTAGTTATAAATTACTGGTTTAAATTATTTCAAAGTTTATTTTTCAAGTTGTTTTAATGTTTTTTTAATGTTTAGTGTTTTCTTGTCACCAAACGGCAGTAGATTCTTTGAGTTCTGGATATGGTGTGTAGTAAAGGAACGTAATATACGTCTTCCACCTCTTTAATTCAAAAGTATAATTTTAAAATTATGTTATTTTTATAGATCTCCTTTCGGACACAGTGAGGCGCTCAAATTGGTTACCAACTTTAACTTTCTCTGTGTGGGAAGTTTGGAGCTTTACGTAATTCATCTGATTCTCTTACAGGAATAAGAAAGCAATTACTTAGAGAGCTGAACTACTCATGTAGGCGATTCACATAATATATATGAGCAGTTACGCCCTGAGTTTGCACACCGCCTGCTAGCCAAGTGGGGTTACTAGCGCACAGTGTGAGATTAGGTATGCTAGGAAGTTTGCACTAGGAAGCTCGGATATTGTGTGACACTCAGTTTTCTTTAACTTTCAGACAGAACTGAATCAGACTTGTGTGTAGTTTTAATCTTCATTTCTTTTTCAAGGGGAGCTTTTATAACTCTTACATAATTATTTTCTGATTTTTTAGATTTCTGGTGAGTGTCCAGAAGATGCCATTAGTTTCTACTGTTTTGTGTGTGTGTGTGTGTGTGTTTCATTTTACATTTTCACTTTTATTTTAGAGTAATAATATTTACCATTCTTAACTATGTTTCTAATGCGATTGCAAGATTTAGCGTGAATTATCAAAAAAGGTAACGAGCTTTCGTCCTTGAGAAGGTTTGAGCCTTGAAGTAAAATTTGTTAGTTAAATATTCAAGAGTATATTGGATTTACAGTTTTAGTGTATTTTTACGCATAGTGACTTTATTTAGATCAACTTGGAATTATCTTTATTTAGCTTTTTTGTTGTTGTTTTCAGCAAAATTCTATTAAAGTCTTCATTGCGAATCTTTTTTATTAACAGGCATAACTTCTCTGCTCTGCTGGTAATATGCGTGCGATATTACTATAGATGAAGTATTCTGAACATACCAATTTAAAAACAATAAAAGTTAGTATGGTATGAACTTGTTTAGATGTTTGTCTTTATAGTTGTCATAGTTGAGAATGGTTCTATGCAAAGAATCATAAAAATTGTTTAAGCCTAAATTAGAGTCAACCTAAAAATATTTTCTTTTCATGTTATTTTAGTTTTACTGAAGAAAAAACGTTTACTGTTAATTTTTTAATCACATAGTATGAGCATTAGTTTGCAAGTATCCATGCATTATTCTGTAATCTTTTTATAGTATTTATTTTACTTAAACTGAAATAACACAATAAAAGATTTAGAAAAATAAAACATTCTTTTTATTTAAATTTATTTTGGTTAATCTTTTTCTCACACTTACCACGATGTTGCCTCATTAATGAAAAGAACAATACACACATATATATAACGTTTGTTTGTTTTTGAAATTAAGCACAAAACTACACAATGGACTATCTGTGTTCTGCCCACCACGGGTATCGAAACCCGGATTCTAGTGTTATAAGTCCGCAGACATACCGCTGTGCTACTGGGGGGCATATATATAACGTTTTACAAAAGGTTGTGAATTTAGTTATTGGTAAAACCTGTAAGGTTAAGATTGACAGCTGGAAAAGTTTGTGTTCTATTCCAAAAGAGCTGGACAACCTGAACGATTGTCCAAGGACCTGAAAAATGTTCCTTAATATTGAAAATTCTATATTCAAGCATTAGAATTATAGTAATTTTTTTAAGAGAATTTTTTTTTCCTCATGCTAGTAGATAGGAGTTTAATAACATTACTGTAAGTATTTCATTGTGGTAGAAGAGACATATACTCAGTATATCTTATAGAAGGTGTTGGAATCTTTTGATAAATGTTCATAATTTAAGATTAAAATATTACTTTCTGTAAATCTTTGGTATATATACCCCACTTACAGCTTTGAATTTGGTTTTGAATTTTCCTATTTTAGGCTCCCCAGTGGTTCAGCGGTAAGTCTGAGGGCTAAAATCCGGGTTTCGGTACTTATGGTGGGCAGCTTTGTGCTTAACAACAAACTATATTTTAAAAAGTATATTTATTTGCTGAAAGGGAAAGCAGAAGTACTTACCGCGCTAATTCCTTGTTCAGAAGTTTGAAATCTGAAGATATATATATATGTACAAACAGTTGAATTTATTACCTGTGAAGAACTTGATGTAACATACTTTAAATGTTTAATATGACTAACTAGTTATCAGACTGATAAAGTTAAAAGCGCCATAAAAATGTTGTTTTACATAATGGTTTCTTTAACATAAAAAACATTAGCATAAAACGATGACCCCCAGTGGCACAGTGGTATGTCTGCGGACTTACAACGCTAGAATCCGGGTTTCGATACCCGTGGTGGGCAGAGCACAGATAGCCCATAGTGTAGCTTTGTGCTTAATTACAAACAAACAAACAAACACTAAAGTTTCAAAACCACGCTCTAAGCTCCATCTGGAATGAAGGATCACAACCTTCCAGCAACACTTTGAAATCAACTTTTGTACTTTTGGTCTGCTGACGTCCAAGTACAGTTGAGTGTCTTTGGAAAGTTTGTCAAGATGCGTGATTTTAAAATAACCTCGACATTACTTGCACAAACTTACTTCAATGTAAATTACAGTGTGAGGCATTAATGGGTAATTGTGGCTAGGAGAATAAACATAATCAATAATGGAAGAAGCGGTTCCAAGATTAACATAGCTATCAAGATTACCTGCCGGTGTCCCTAATTTTAACTGCTGACCAGAGGGAAGAGAGCTGGCTTCCCTATGGGTATGAAAAGTTATAATCAGATGTAATGAAAACTGGTGCCAGTTCGGCGTCGATTTGAGAAAGGAATATAAAAGACAGAAGTTCAACGAAAAGAAAGAGAAATCTGAGAGAGAACGAATAAACCGATAGAGGCGAAGGGAGAAAGTAATATGTTGCCAGTAAGAAACAAAACCTATCTTTAAATCCATGTATTATTGATTACTAGTAATAAATATCAATTTGTTATGTTTAAATTGATATGAATTAATTCCTGATAGGAATAAATGCAACCTAAATAAAGTTGATGGACATAAGAAAGGAAGAAAAGTGCCAGCGTAGTACGACAGCAACAGATTGTCGTTACATTATAATACTTCCATGGCTAAAAGGGCGAGAATGTTCGGCAATGACTTTCGATCTCGCGACCCACGGATTGCGAGTCGAGCGCCTTAACTATCAGGTCATGACAGGCGCTATCAGTATGAACCTAATAGTTTCACGTTAGACGTTTCGTATTCGAACTTGCCCTTTTAAACAATCCATGTAATTCGGAGTGATTCTAACTTCTTTAACGATTCATTAAATTTTGTTTAATTCTCATAATATTTATTTTCATGTCAGTTAAGAACAATATATTTTTATCATATTTTCAATTATCACCTGTATTCCAGCCATATTGTCCAATTTTATCAAATCTCAGATTCAGTTTATTTCACAGGTTCTTTAAATTGTATTAACTAGCTAATTCTTTATAATGTTGGACTACATTATATAACCACCAGGCTTCATCTTGTTCAGTTCAGACGTTCTTTGTATGTTAATTTCGTTCCTGTAATATGTCGTTTTCAAATAATATTAAGGATTCGTTTCATCTTTGAATGTAATGTAGTATCACTTTTAACACAATATCAAATGAACACCTCAAATGTTCTTCATTTGCATACTTTCATATCCGTGACCTTTTCTAAGCTAATTGTGATATTCTTATAAGAAGAATACTTTTGCTGGTACATACATCGATTTAAAGCCCTTTGGATATAAAATGGTAAATGACAACCAAATCGCTTGTTCCCCTCGTTAGATATAAACAACTGTATCCATTTATGTTCGATGCGAGAGTTAAACTTAGTTATGGTTAGAAACGATAGTTTATCGCAGGTTTGTTTACGTAACTGTGTACGAATCATACGTTGTGTAGTTTAATTGTGGTGAATCGGCATTTGTTGTAATAACTGTGTACGAATCATACGTTGTGTAGTTTAATTGTGGTGAATCGGCATTTGTTGTAATATTGCCTTATGTTACTAGAACCTTCTAAGTTTTCTTGTTGTTTTGATTGAGTATTGTTGCATCATAATATCTCATAGTGTGTAGAACATTCTAGGCCTCGGTCAGACTATACATATACGTACAAAATGTAGTTCGAGTTAAGCAGAGCTAGTTAGATAGCTAGATCTAGACTGCGTGATTGTGAGTATAGCCATAATGAGCTTATAGTGGCAATTTCTAAAGTGAAATTATCACAGATTGTATTGTAATAACAGAGTAGAGAAGAAATAATTTGTTACATCAAATTGTGTTCTAAAGTAACTGAACCAACCTATGTGGAATTTGACGAAAAGATAATATTATTTAAAGCTCCATGTAACGAACATTTGTACATACGTTTGACTTGTTTTAATATATTATTTTGAAACAAGTGGACTGTGTGTTGTTTGTTTATTGTTAAAATTTATCGCCAACAAGTCACAGACACCTACTGTAAAGGATCTGGCCCACACATACATAAAAACCTAACACCCTGTTACGTCTCTGTTTGTTAGTTAATTTTCCGTAAATTTGTTTCCATTGAAACTTTAGCGATACAAGTCCTTTCTTAAATAAAACTGGTTTATTCTTTCTGAATACAACTTTGCAATACACTTAATTTCCACAGTCGCGCTATAACAAACGCTATAATTCACAACGAACGTCTCACGTGCTCGACTCAACAATACGTCTCTATCTCTGTCTGCAGTTCAATTACACGTTGTTGCCGTCACGTCTTGAGCGTCTTATATGTACAAGAATACCGAAATCTAGTAACCTTCCGAGGCTTAATGAACGTTCTAGAAGCGCGTGACGTGTTACTAGCGTCACGTGACCTCCGCTGTCGTAACAACCCCTTTGGGAGAAAATGTCTAATGTGTGTATGGTTTTTCGTATATTTTGTTGAAGATTCTGTTATATACCTATATTCAAATAATAATAAATGAGCGTAAATATCTGACTGATACTATGGAGAAATGAAATTTAAAAGGTATATCGTGCAATCACAGAACATTATACATATATTTTAGCCACACAGTGGGACAGGTTCTGCAAATGTACATTCAAAGAGACTAGGCCACAGTGACATCTGATAAATGACCATACCCTGGTAGTGCTCTGGCAACTATGAATGTTTGTATATGCCATTGGTTATATTTACGTGTATCACGCTTCTGAAATTAAATAAAAAGTACACAAAATGAATAAATACTTTTAGCCTTTTTTTTTCGTACACCAAATGTTCAACAGCAGAGATGTCAGAAGCAACGCAGTCTGACAAATTTATAATTATGTCCAAAAAAGCCATATTTTATGAACAACTAGTCAGGTTACTCATTGCATGCACAAGGAGCGTTTAATCTTCCAGATTAAATGATATACTTCATCACCTACTAAAGTGTGATTCCACCAAATCATTGATTATTTTGTTTATATATTCACACTTCGCACCACCCCTCTTATGACAAACTAGTTTTCTGCGCTTCAGTTTATTTATTGTTAAAGAAATTAACATCACTCACTCAGGCATGAGCTAGGTCGGGTCTTGACCATGCTTCTGGCTGTAACCCAATCTAAGCAATTTAAGTTTGTTTGTTATTAATTCTGAGCACGAGCTGGTTTTCATGAGATAATTATCATAATTACCTGTAAAATGATAACAAGAGGTCGTTGCTGTTCACGTATAACGATTTCTATAAGTTCAAAATATAATCTGTATGGGAGTGTTAATGTGTTATGCTGTTTATGAATTTATTATAAACTTTTATGAAATTTGTTTCAGGAATAACAGAGTATCAATATTGCAATGGTACTGGATAATACATATAAATTAAAACGCTGTTGTTTATTGGCGCATTGCTACTTAGTGTGTTATCTACACTCTGTCAGCAGCGAGGTATCAACTGTAAAGCTAAATGAAGAACGCAATCTTTTTTTACCAGTTCATTTGCAGAAATCTATATTATAAGTCTGGCTTGAAGGTATATGTATCTTATCTTTTACATCCACATATTTGTAGACCTCATACTAAAAAAAATGTAGTTCATAAGTTGTCAGAACTTATTCCTTATATGAATATTGTTACGACAGCGGAAGTCACGTGACGCTGCTGGCGCGTTTGGCGCTGGTAGCGTGCGTGAAGTTTCTCGAATGATCATGAATGATCGGGGAGGCCCGAGTGAATTCGAGACGCCCCTTTAGTATATAAGCCTGGCAGAGAAAGCCACCGGGATGAATATAAAGTGTGTGTTTTGTACTCGTCGAGAGCGAAATTCTCGAGATTGTGAATCGCTGTGATTTATAGCATGTATTATAAAGTTGTTAAGTTTAAAGTGAAGAGAAACGTATTGACTGTGGAATTACCATGTACTAAAGTTTGTAACGAGAAAGAATAAACTGTTTTAATCAAGAAAGGACTTGTATTGTTGAAGTTCTTCAGAAAGAATTTCTACCGGAAATTAACAAACAAGTAGATACGCAACAATATTTATATAAAACAGCGTATTAACACAGAAGCTATAGACATCTATAAGTATATCGAGAAATTCATACGATGAGATTATGTAAAGGAAGTGGATACATATACAATGAAACCACGCTAATCTGAACGCATTTGTTATGAAGTAGATTTTCCAGATTATCGAGACATTCCGATAGTCGAATCAGTCACTTTGAATACAATAAACATTCTTTTTTTTCCCCAGCAAATATTATGATCTATAAATGTAGGGGTGCAAACTAGTAATTGTGGGAATACAACTAGTAAACAAACAACTGTTGGTGCAATAAACTTAGCAGTTTATTATTGTACATTCCGTCAATAATAATTGTTACAATTCAAAAATCTGATCTTCGCCAATTGTCAAAATAAAATGGCTTTTAGTTATATTTCTTAATAATATAAATATACACTAAGTTATTGTTGAACTTAGGATTCTTCTACAGTAGGTGTCTGTGACCTGTTTAGCGATACCATGAATAAAATGCACGCACTTCACTTGTTTTCAAAATAATATATACATGTACATATTCAGAACAAGTTAACGTATATATAATAAATTCTTTAACACTACAGATACTATGGACATATCATAAATACTATATATGTAGTTCTCTCCTTCTTGTTAAATACCTACTTAGGCCTATTCAATGTCTTTAGAATTTCAGTTGACAAGCCGAGTTATCTTCGCTCTTTCTATCGCACTAGTATTCTCTGTGATTCATTTACAATTGTGGCGCGAGTTATCGTAATCGTTCGGTCTTCTTTCTTTTGAAGATCCTCTATTCCTGTTGTCAAAGTGCACTCAGGCTGATTCAGTTACTTTAGAACTAAGCTTTGACGGAATAGAATTATTTCTATTATCTTCTTTTCTAGTGTTTGTTTCACCTTAACATATTAAACGTTAGGCCTATCACTTCTACAAGTCATTGGTTTAAACAAAATGATGGTTTACGTTCAGATAATGACATGATATTTCTCTCTCATTATTCAGTTTGCATTATTGTCATGATATAAAAGACTGTTTGGTTTAGATATTAGTGATTAATGTATTTTTATTTTGAGTAAATAATTTATTATTGTTTAGTTTTTGTTATAACAAGAGTTAAAAGCAGACGATTGTAGGAAGTTTTGTTAATAATTTATTGAAGTCGAGAATATAGAAGGCAGACAGACGATTAAGTGATGAAGATATAAATAGCATGAGACGAGCTGGAAGCAGCAGACAGACAGAAGCAGATAGATAATAGCGAAAGAGAATAAAATTGGTGTGAAGTTAACTACCACTTATAGACTACAAATATTTAGTACATGTAATGCTTTCTTGTACAAACCAACATCATGTCTTAATGGTGTTGATATTTCTATGGGCCTTCATTTTGGAGCACTGCGACTTGAAATGACTGTAACATATATAATGCTTCTGTTTTTCGTATGTACTTTTAACTGTTTTATTCAGATATCTTAAAATCGGCGCTTTTCGGAGTTTTCGCTTCTAATACTGTAATGAGTATACTAATATACTGTTGCGTAATCTGTTCGTTTGTTAATTTCCCGTAAAAATTCTTTCCGAAGAACTTCAGCGATACAAGTCCTTTCTTAAATAAAACTAATTTATTCTTTCTCAACACAATTTTACAATACACAGAATTTCCACAGTCACTTTCACTTAAACATACGCTATAATTCACAACGATTCACACACTTTACTTACGACTTGACTTGATTATCTGTCTCTATCTCTCTATCTGCTATTCAATTCCGATTAATCGTCTCACTTTATCTGGCGCACTTATATACAGGAATAGAGGGCGTCTAGCAAATACTTGATTATTCATGATGTTCTCCGATCCTTCTAGAAACTCATCACCTGTTACCAGCGTCACGTGACTTCCACTGTCGTAACAATACCATATATTCTCTGCACACTAATTTCTTTTATAGGAGCAATAACAGGTACAAAACATTGTTCTATTTATGTTAAAGTTTTGTAAGAGCAGCTAATATTTTATATAAAATTATAAAAACAAACCACTAACGGACGAAACTCGGTACAGTGGGAACGTTAATGTAAAGTAAACTGAATAATCATTTCCGGTGTTTGTTGAAAAACATCGCTTACATTCTTTTTATTTTTTTTTATCAGAGTGTTTTATCCGTTAAAACCGAAATTCAGAAGTCCTAAGCATAAATCACTCTGATGATATCTCGATATCTGTTACTGAAGTTAAAAAACAACAAATATTTCTTAGCTCCAGTGCTGGCTAAATATAGATCAGTAAGTGGAGCTAATCACGAGCGGAACTGGTGGGATTTCTCCAGTTTCCACTTTCATTTCATGGGTTATACATACAGTATGCTTTATGCACTTTCAATAATTACTGGCATATTTAGGACAGAAACACTAATTATATTCATAAAACTGGTAAGTATTAATTCTAAAATTGCACTTAATTTTCAAATCCCATTAATCATTTGAGGGATTTCTTTTTTTGTATACTTTCAAGATAGACACACTTATATTAGGTATTTTTAAAACACACGTTACTTATTGCTTTTTGATAACAACAACAAAAAAACAAAAAACAACTAAGATAGAGAATAAAATGGTATTTAAATAATCAACCCTTTTAATCTTTATAATGCCACCGGAATATTTCGGAAAATACTTTCATAACCTCTCATCGTGCATCGCAGGGTTAGATCTGCTAGAATAACTAACCCAAGAAGGAACTGTAGCAAAGAAAGAGAAGCGTTCTTTTATTAAGAAACAAAACCCTCGGGCTCATAAAGCAGATCAAGGTCACAAATCCCGTTTGACCAGTTTGAGAAAATATTTTTGTGACGAATTAATTTTCACCAACGTTAGTGGCTCAATCAAGTACAAGTCAGCCATTTCACTGGAAATTTCAAGTGGAGGATAACGAAGTTAAAAATAATTCAGTTTCCTGATTGAATCGTTTATAGGTCAGAGAAGCAGTACGACTTTTCTAATCACTGTAAAATATGACGTCAACTGGTCGTTTACTTATTTATTTTGCTGCTGAACAGCTAGAACACACTTGTTGAAAGTATATGAATTTATTCTTATCAGTAAACGACATTTCTCTGTGATTTTCGTAGATGTACTATTTAAATCGAATGCTATAACTTTCCAGTTATAAGTGTTAGAATATAACGAAAGATAATAAATATTGTATTAATTAATACATATAAGATAGAGTATTAGACCGACAATTCTTTAACATAGTAACATGGATTTGAAAATATAGCTAGAATTTTCTGAGTTTTGGCAGAACTTTTCAAGGTATCTAGTAAAATGCTTTCTTTAAATAAAAATAAATACAAGAATGTTAAATAGATAGTAAATTAATTATCATATGATTTATTTACAGAACTTTTAAATGGTAATATTTACAACCAGAATACCTCGGAATACGAACAAAAAAGCTTGGTATCAGGCTCCTGGATTTTTTAAAGAGGATGAGTTACATTGAATCAAATAGTTGCCCAATTTGATGTTTGACATTATTCAATAAGACATCAACGTAATTATCCATTTGAGACCTACAATATTGTAAGGTTGAAAATTAGGAACTTTACTCTATTTGTTAAGACTCATGATATAAATATTGTTTTTATGAACTCGTACATAATATACAAAATGTATGTAATTGATGAAAACCACGTTGGTAAAAGAACTTCGGTAAACCCCTCAAAAATCTATTCATAAAAATCGTTTCAACCAGATGCTTGAAATACAATGTAAATTCTAATATTCGAAATTAACACTTCTTTATCTGTCATTTTACAGCATAAAATTTCAAGTCATTTATTGTGCGCAGGATATTTTATAATGTTGTAAGCTATATTTTTAATTAAGATGTTAGATAGAGGGCGCATGAGATTAAGATCTAATAAATTCGACTAGATGAGCACTTCGTAGAGTACAACTTAATCATTGAAGTATTTACTGAGTAATTATTAAGAATTCAGTAAGTTATTGAGGTTTGTTTTCAATTGAGGGAATTTCTTTGAAAGTGAAAACGTTATTTTGAACTTAAGCCTACAACTGTGAATCAGTTTCGTAACCGGCATATTGCTCTTTTAATAGACCAGGGAGGGTCAGGTACAAGAGGACCTCTTCCTCCTTTCAGAACTATAATTTTAATGCTGTTGAATGTTTATGTAGATACGATATGAAGGTCGGAGTAAACCGCACTTGCTCCGACCCGTTTGAAAGCAATGTCCATGTAGGTATCTGCATTTGTATTCTTGTGTTGTGCATAACATCTCTTAGTTCGGTTTTGTAAAGTCTTACACTTAACGAACAGTTCCATAAATGTGGACAATACATTTCACACGTTTGAAACTAATCTAATACATTTTACATAAAATACTCTTTAAATGTATTTATTTTAGTCCAAACTAGTGTAGGGTTTAAGGTCTAAACGTAGGTGGCCTTATTAAATTCTTATTTCTAAAATAAATGTTCATATGTGAGAGGTACTTAGGCCTACTTCCATCGTGTATGTAGTAGCGATCAAGTTCACAGAGTAGGTCATTCTTTTGTCAATTTTTCTCAAAGTAATTTAGAGTATTGTTATGTCTCCATTTGTTAATTAATTTTCCATAACTTCGTTCCGACGAAACTTTAGCGACACAAGTCCTTACTTAATAAAACTGGTTTATTCTTTCTGAATATAACTTTACCGATACACTTATTTTCAACAGTCGCTCTATAACAAACGTTTTAACAACGAACGTTAACTTCAACAATACTTTCTGTCTGCAGTGCAATTACTCACTACCTACACATATTATTCCGTCACGTTGTGAGCGTCCTATATATATACCAGACTAACATATATCTAGTAAATGCTAGGACATTCACGAAGGAACTGGATATTTCTAGAAAATAGGTGGCGTGACACTAGTCACGTGACCTCGCTGACGCAACAGTATTATGCAAAAGTCTATTGGCTATTGTTTGTATGTTTGCATAGCTATGCATAAATTTTTATGAGGTGCTGCGGGGGATTTTATATACTGTAGTTATAAGTGAGTTTTCTATAGATTGTAATTTATTTATGTGTTTGGGAGCTATCTTTATCCATGCAAGGCAAGCATATTCTATGATGTGACGTATATTTTTATAATGTTGTCAGGTGATGTGCCCTGGTTTTTGCCTGCAAGACTTCTTGCATAATTTGTACGTTTCCAGATTTTTGTTAATATATTATTCGTATGTTTTACCCACGTAAGTTTTGGGTCGAAAGTTGATCCTAAAAATTTTGCAGAGGTTGTGGTTTGGAGAAATATTCCATTCATGTATAGTTTAGGTGGGTCTTTTTTTGTTAGTCTTATAAAAGTAAGTAATTGGTGTTTAGGAACGTTTATAATTATACGATATTGTTGGCAATATTCTTCTATATTATTTAGTATTACGATATTGTTGGCAATATTCTTCTATATTATTTAGTAATGGTTATATATTTGTTGCTGCTATGGATGGGATGGGGACACTTTTCCAGACCGCAACATCGTCCGCGAATTGTGATGCAAACCCATGATAAGGGTCTTTTAAAGGCATATTGCTCACATACATGATGAATAGAATAGGGCTAACTACCCTTCCTTGGGGTACGCCTGTCTCTTGGGTGAATGACTAAGACTAGGTTCCCCTGACATTTATTTTACAATTTCTATTTTCCGAAAAGTTGGATAACCAGCGAATAATCACCCGCGGTAGCTCTAATTCCGTCATGCGGAACCTAAGCACCATTGTGCCATATGTCGAAAGCTTTCTCGACATCGAGAAAGCAGGCGACAGTGCATTCATTTTTTATTAAAACTATCTATAATTGCTTCTGTTAATCTAACCAAGTGATCTGTTGTCTATATGAATGTTCTAAATCCATTTTGGATTTCTGGTAATTTGGAGGTGACTTCTAGGTAAGTTGAGAGTCTATTGCTTATTATTCGTTCGAGTATTTTTCCTACACAGCTGGTCAGGCTGATCGGGCGGTAGTTGTTTGGCTTATTTCATGGCTTTCATTAGTACGATCGCTTGCTTCGAAAAAATCGGGGTGTATCCAGAACTTAGTAATAATTTAAAGAGTGCTGTGAGGTGTCCATACAGTCTCCGAGTGCCTTTTTTTGAGGAGGATAGCCTGTATGCTGTCTTCTCCTGGTGGTTTTTGGTAGCTTTTATAGCTTGCTGTACTTCCATTTCTGTGATTGTTTTTCTGAGCGGATATGTTATTGAGTTTTCTGTTTCATCAAAGCTCATAATTGTATTTTGTATGTTAAATGGGAATTTTGGTGTGTACATGGTTCTGTTTAGTTTGATGTGGTTGTTAATTTTGTTAAAGAAGTGTACATTCATGTGTGGTTCTTGGTGTGTTTTGAATGTTTTCTTGGCCTTTTCAGTGTTTGTATATGCTGTCTTATTTTATGTTTCAAAAGGTGGGTAGTTACTGTTAGGGTTTCCTGTGTTGGTGAATCGTTTGAGGTGGTTCCAGAACTTGTTTGAGTCAGTTTTATCATTTAGTTGTGAGCAGAAATTGTCCTAGCTGTCTTGTTTTAGTTGTCGGACTTCATTTCTTATTTTGTTTCTTAGTGTACTTATTTGTGTTTTAAGTGCTGAATCTCGGGTTTGTATGAATTGTCCGCGCAATTTCCTTCTGTCTTTTTATCGTTTCTATACTTTGTGTGTGAGGTTGCCATGTTTGTGTTGTTATTAGTTTCTTTTGCTGCTGTTTTTAGGCACTCTGTTATTGTATGGCAATAAGCATCTATTTCGGATCTATTTCCGCGGCGTGATTTACTTTTTTCTGGAGATACACCAGACAGGTAGATGGTCACTACCAGTATCTTTTCCTACTTGAAAATTTACGACTTTTCGGCTCATATTAAACGAACACAGGCATAGATCCAGAATATCATAGTGCCATATGCGTATGATATATGTGTCGGAGTAGCATCATTTTGTAATACTGTGTTGGTTTTTATTAGATACTTATATAATATTCTGCCCATTGCATTTGTACATTTACAATTAAATATTCGGTGTTTACTATTTAGATCTCCTGTTATATTCGTATTAAGGTTATGATTATTTATGTAACATAGTAACTTAGTATCTAAGTTTTTATTCGGTGAGCAGTTTATACCTGCTACCGTTACATTTATAGCATTTTCAGTTTGTACATCTATAACAATACACTCATTTGTGGAAGTTATTTGTACCTCCTTTACAATCAGTTCAGATTTATATTGCAGGAATATTCCTCTGTTCAGGTCATTTTTGTTTGTTCTGTCTTTTCGTATAATTGTGTGACCTTTTATTTTAAATCTATGAGTAACATATAAACAAGTTTCACTAATAACAAATATTTCTGGTTTAACGGTATTGGTTATATCTTCAATCTCATGTTTCTTGGAAGCAAGTGCATCTTAGATGTTGAAGTGGGCCACCGTGAATTTAATTTGTTAGTGTGTTTGTAACTGATAATAGAATTTGTGGAAGTTGTGATTGTATCTTTTTCTGTTATTAGTTTTAGTAAAATGTCTATGCAACTGTTTGTTCTTGAAATTAGCAAGTTAAAATAAGGCTATGTGAACATATTAAAATAAACAGTATCAATGGCTATGTGGTTTAAACTACCTAATTAAAAAAATAATTTAAACATAGGTTTAAATGTTTAGCGTCTGTTTATCTACATAAATAATTTTGGCAGCATGTACCAAACTCTTAATGGAACAAAAAGTATTTACGTGCACCTACACTATCACGTTAACAGATCGAAAAGGCTCGACATTTTATTCGTTAATTCTAAACAATGTTTTGTTCACGTGAAAAAAAAAAGTAATATAACTAAATGTTCATTTTGCACTACCATGTTTATTTTATGGGATTTTATACATTACATATAGACATATATTCAAACAGGTTTGCTGAGCTCTAAGTTACGGTTTTACTACTATAAGACAGATGAATTTAATTTTTTGGTTCTGCTATAGTTTCTGAAGTTTAACTTCGCCAACAAGTTAAAAAAAAAATTCAAGGGCCAATGCTGAAAGAACTCATAAGAAATTACGGCCCCATTATGTAAATTTTTGCTGCCTAGGTTTCCAGTTAACTACCTCTAATGCTGTTGGAACTTTTTTGTTCGAGGATTCCTCAGGACTAAGGTGAACTATAGTAAGTGTGTCAGATTGCGACACGCAAAATCTTCCTTCGTATTATGGGGCCGTGGATGAGTTACAAGAGTAACGGTCAAATCCATTATTCTATTAAAGTAGCCTATGATTTGTCAATAGGTGCTGCTGACTAGTTGCTTTTGAGTGAGTCATAAAAGTAACGGTCAAATCCCATTATTTTATTAGAGTAGCCTATGAGTTGTCAGTAGGTGCTTTTGACTGATTTCTTTTGTTTGAATCACAAGAGTAACTGTCAAATCCCATTATTTTATTAGAGTAGCCTATGAGTTGTCAGTAGGTGCTTTTGACTAGTTGCTTTTCCTCTAGTCTGTTAGTTCAAAATCAGTGTAAATTTGCGCGAAGATTCTAAAGAAGCAAACGTTGTCTCATTATTTATAACCACCCGTGGCTCAGCGGTAAATCTAAAGGCTGATAATGCTAAAAAACCAGGTTTCGATACCTGTGGTTGGCACAACACAGACAGTCTACTGCGTTGCTTTGTGCTTAATAACAAACAAAAACATTACTTATATTCGTGACAATTAGATAAGATGGTTGAAATGCAGTGATAATTCTGATATTTTAAATTGAAATTTTGATATTTATCATTCCACAGCATATTATTTATTTCAAATCCATTACTTTTCGTAGACCTTTTTCGTTAAGAATTTCAATGTGATATTATCTTTATTGTACATTTTTAAAGTTACTATCTTTCATAAAAACATTGCTGTCTTAAGGTTTTCATAAGCATATATTATATTGTTTTCGAAGTCATAAATTATAAGGGTTTATTTGAACCCTCATAAACCCCTCTTAAAACATTTTATGCAAATCCAATGAAAAATATATATAGTCTTGTAAGTATTTGAGAAAGTCGTAAGAAAGATTTAAAAATTTTGCTGATATTCAAATTGATGGGTTAAAATTTAATTTAGTTTTTACACAAACTAACTGGAAAAGCCACGTTTCTACTGTTATAGTTTAAATAACTGCTAATTTCACACACACACACACACTACATAACTAAAGAGGATGTATATTTAATCTGTATATTCTGATATATTTTTCTAAATTTTAATATCGGATACTCTGCAACCTAGTTAACGGCGATCTTCTTTTAAGAGATGTAGGAAGGTCGTACAACTGTACTAATCTAGCTTAGACAAAGGTCACATTTCACAATAATTCTTATAGGAGGCTTATACGAATTTTATTTTTGAACCTTGATATTTTTCTGTAAGAAATCAATGCATATAGATACTGCAGTGTTACGTTAGACACTGAATATTCTTTAATTTACTTTATATCCAGTCGATCGAAAAGTTTCAGTGAAGGTTTTCAGTATTCTTACTGATGCTGTTTCGTAGATGGATGTTGATTTGGTATAAGCAATCGAAGGTTTCAATTCTCTAGAGCGATCTTTCGATAAAATACATTAAAACCTGTTTATCACAATTTGTTTCTGTGGAAAGAGAGAAAAAATGTTTTAACGCTTTCGTAAAGTCACCCAGTTATGAAATCATTTTACTTCTGATAAATAATATATATGAATGTGTTTCATATTATGCATCGATATTATATTTGTACACGAGAAACGTGCTCTTAAGCTAAAATTGTTAATGATTAGTTTGTTTTCTGTATTAAGTATAATTTGTGCATACTACATAATCATCAAACATTTAACTGTCTTTACAAAAAGTCTCGAACAACTCAAGTGAATTCAGTTTTGGATTTTAGCACATTCACTTCAGCTTAAAGCAATTAGTACGTGTTCTAGTGACTAAAGAAAACAA
>NW_013665735.1:614868-615578 GCF_000517525.1 Limulus polyphemus | reverse complement strand
CGAAACTCCAGCCTATTCTTCAAAGTTGTAGAAGATTTTCGAGAGTAAGAATCAACAATATATGTGTGTACGTAAATACTTATGTTAGCGACAGTATTGCTCCGTAAAACTGAATTTTATAGAAACTCTCCACACGCCTATAAATATAACCAACGCGACGCGCCAAAAAGCAGTATGTATTATTATTTTGCTATTGTCAGTGTGCTGTAAACTTCGGAAGCTATACCTGTGATTGTTATAACGCTTATCAATCGGAAAAATTTAGATAGTTGACCAGGAGCATTTACAAAGTTCAAACATTACAAATTATTTAACTTCAGTGGATCCTCATCGGACATTAGTATTTTTACGAAAACATTATATAAGTTCATCATGGAAAACTCGGTGTGTGTGGCTGGTAAATATAGAAGGATAAAGCTAGCTAGCTCCACGTTAAGTGAATCGTATTTCATCAACTCTTAATTAACTCGCTCATCGTAAACCCTCGATAAGATATCAAGGAAGTTCCAGACTAGAAAGAAAACTTTACATTGTTTGCAAGTTTGTGAAACTTTTGTTTATAAATCATTGTTTGTAGTAACTATTTGTAACGATTGTTATCGTAAATTGTACTGTTGTGTGTATATTAAAACATATTTGTGTTAAAAACGAAAACGGTGTGTATCAATTTTGTTGGCAAATATCATAAACTGACTATATATCGGCATTTA
>NW_013665735.1:608342-613868 GCF_000517525.1 Limulus polyphemus | reverse complement strand
GTAGTAACTATTTGTAACGATTGTTATCGTAAATTGTACTGTTGTGTGTATATTAAAACACATTCGTGTTAAAAACGAAAACGGTGTGTATCAATTTTGTTGGCAAATATCATAAACTGACTATATATCGGCATTTATCTAAATACTAAATCCAAAGAACAATGTAACTACTAAATTCAAATCATCAGTTAGCTCAATTTCAGACCATTTAAAATCCTAATACGTAACACCATATGTTCTTTTCACACACTTTCGTGCTTGGAAAAACCATTGATAGACTTATAGGTACATCTGATGATGATCTATATTCCAAGCCACGATGGAATATCATTCAGTGATAAAGTGAACTACCTAGTTGGTAAAGCTTATGGTCATTCTTGTAAGATCTCCAAAATATGTCGTCAGTGAAATGTCACGTAAACTGAGAGAACACGAAAAGATGAAACAGAGGTCCTAGTGGTTAACTGGAGAAAATACGGTGGAATTTGGAAGATGGACTAGTGCGCTTTGTGCAAAACGGTCTACAATCTTGTGACGAGGTTTAGCTAGTCTGTAAGAACTATAATCCTGGTATGGTATTCACTGTTACTGGACAAGTACATCCTCATATGCCTAGCATTCTGCTCTGAATAAACTGGACCACCTAATTCTTGCTGCTGACTAATAATACTTCGATGCCAATCTCTCTACACACTTCATGCTCATGCAGTAAAGTCCTTACTGACTGAGCTATCCGTTACTATAATCAGTATTGATATCTTTTTATTTATTCATTCCACCAGTCTTGATCTTTCCATCCGCTTTCTTCTGCCATTCTTCACTATGTTTAACTTAATACCATCTGTCTGCAGCCACTCAGTACTCTTGATGTTTTCCAATAGAACATATCTTCTGTACACATTTGCTGGCTTCACTGAACCATGGATTGACCAATTTCAGCCTCTATATTACTGTCTCAACTACCCTCTCTTTCAAGTGCTGATATAGTCCATGAGATATGGTTGTGGTTCTTCCGAGTAGCTATTCTTGGAGGAATAATATAAGAATGTGACGGCCAATCCCACTATTAGTTGGTGAAAGAGTAGTCTTACACTGCTAAGTTAGGGACGGCTAGAAATTCAAAACAAACCAACAATAAACTTTCTGTGAACGCTAACTTAGTACGAGAATTTTTGAATTTTTTTTTACAATTCTCGGCAAAATCTTCATTCTGTTATATACGAATAGAATGAACAGATTTTTTGGCCCATTTATTGATAATGTGAGCCAGACACAAATTGTTTTCTTTTGTATTTTATTTTATTATTTTACTGTAAGCAGAATCAAAGCAACATGTCGGTCTTATAACGAAGAATTGTGTATTTAATTTTCTGACATAAAAAAGCCTAATATGTGATTTTTAATATTTATTAAATCACTATTTGTCTTCTACTCGGCTACATGATATTTTATTAATATATTAGCACAGTATCTCAGGTAGCGTATATTTACTTAAAAATTATTATAATGTCGCCAAATCAAAAGTTTTGTTTGTACTTAAACAATGGAAAATAAAATAGACATAACACTTTTAATAAAGTTAATATGTTAATGACATAAGAAATTATTAACATTTCAAAACGAGTACAAAAAAAAAGAGTTCTGAGAGAGTTATCTTTTTAGGAACATCAGACTTGGGAAACAATTTAATCACCTGAATAGTTTGTTTCTAAAGTCACTCCACACATATGTGTATATTATAAGTGAAATAACACCAAAAACATTACAAAACATAAAATAAATTAAAGTTTCTTGAAAAAAATCATAACAAAACTGTCAGTTTTGAATTTACTTTGAAAAATACAATAAATATTAACTAATAAAGTACTACTATCGGTGTTAAAATTGTAAATTCATTACTCATTGAGATGTTTTTAAATTTAAGCTTTTATTATGTTAAAGTCCAATAAACTTTTTTTTTATCCATTCTCAATAAGGTGTCTTAAACGTTCATCCAATTTCCCCCCCTTTTACAGGCTAATAAAGTTGCACAGTATTTAAGCTATTGGTATACTTTATTTAGTCTAAGAAAAAAGAAGCATATTTGAAGGTATTAGTATAGAAAACATCATACAATATCTAATAGACTTACTTTGATGAAATTACTTGTGAGAGATTCTTTATTTAATAAACTTTCTTGGATGAAATTACTTGTGGGACATGCTATATTTAATAGACTTACTTGGATGAAATTACTTGTGGGACATGCTATATTTAATAGACTTACTTGGATGAAATTACTTGTGGGACATGCTATATTTTCACAGAGTTTTTTTATTTATTTTTAACTTTGTGAAATTGTATTCCAATTTAGCCTAATGGTTGATTCTTAAAACCAGCTCGTATCCCTGCCCCCCCCCCTCCCTGAAAAGAACCTATCTATCTCAAATCTTAAACTACACAATTATATCAACATTTTACTAGCCTAATAACTGGCATAAAATTATTCATTTCATTTTAAATCTAGATTCTTTACGTCCATTTGACCAGGCCAACAGTACTATCAATCTAACAAGTGTGTTACAAATATTGAGTAACTGCTAGTTAACCGAGACCTTTGAAGGTCCGCGATCTTTTCTCTTCGTGACTTCTTAACTCTAGCTTGTTATCTGTGTATGGAGGGAATTTCGGTTTGAATTTTCCTAAAACGTAAGGGGGGGAGGGAGAGGTCAACAAACCTTACCTTCCCAAGTCTTTAAAGACCTAAATCCCGACAAATACACAGAATAAAGAATGTTAACTAAGGTCTTCAGACCTAAATCCCGATGAAGAAAAGCGCGAACGAATGTTAAATTTTAGGGAACTAACTTTTTCTCTCATCCGGCTCGCGGTTGAAGGATA
This sequence comes from Limulus polyphemus, assembly GCF_000517525.1. NCBI lineage: Eukaryota > Metazoa > Arthropoda > Merostomata > Xiphosura > Limulidae > Limulus > Limulus polyphemus. Next base: position 610,988 of record NW_013665735.1, on the reverse strand, counting down.
TTATTACGAGATGAGGATGATACAGCCGGAAGTGGGGAGGTCTGAAACTGCGTGTAACGCTAGCTACACTAGGGATAGCGACGGGTGTTGGAGAAGACGGAAGCAGAAGAAGGAGAGCCGGAAGTCTTGTGTTGTCCAGTCGATGTAGAGGTGTCGTGTCTTTTGTTTAGAAAGTCTTGTAGTGGATCGTAGAGTCAGAGGCGCGGAAGCAACATTTTCAGATGCAGCATTGATAATAAAAGCGCCAGAGTTAGTTATGCTCGTTTACTAATAGACAAGCTTATTTTGACTACTGACTGAAGAAATAAAAAAAAAACACTGGATTTGCTAATGTGAAATATTGGTCTAAATTTAACCACTTTTCGGTGAATACGAACTTTGAAAGATCTTGTGAAATGAAACGGCCATAAATCCAATATTCTAGATCCTCAATTATAAATCAGAGTTTCAGACGATCAATGCACTGTTTTTCATGGAGTTCTATATTTGCTGGATTTCATGAATGGGTTATGGCCAATAAGTAGTTACAGACCTATATTCCGAAGGGCCAATGTTCCGAAAACTGAACATAAAAGCAATTACACATGTAGGTCTAATGTTCATTCAGGTTGTTATGTTACATAAACAGTAGTATGTTGCATAATATAGGGATATATGACGCTAACATTTTTAGGTATATTTGTAATCATTATTGTTATCCGTAATTAAAGCTTTCTAGTCTTTTGAAAAATTGTGTCAAAACTCTCATAGCAATTATTAGTATCATTATAGAAACAGAATGAAAAAATTGACAAACAATAAGAAGAATAAAGCAAACTCCAGTACTATTGGCGGAAATTTTTCGAAATACCATAGCCTTCATTACAGAGCTTCGATCCTAATGCTGTCTTAAAACATCAAACATGGGGTAAAATATTACGTGGAGTGACTGTTGAAGGGGTTTGATTTTACGATAGTTTGAAGGTTACTTTTGATACGAGTGATTCATGTAAAACATGAAGTGTAATGAGAGAATCGTGATGTTGGATTGTTGTAGCCCTACAAGAATTCAACATCATGATACCCTTCTTTAATTATTGATCAACATAAAACCATGGTTTAATGTTGATCAATAACTAAAGAAGGGTATCATGATGTTGAATTCTTGTAGGTGATTTAATGTTGATCAATAACTAAAGAAGGGTATCATGATGTTGGACTGTTGTAGGTGGTTTTATGTTGATCAATAACTATGGAACCCATCTATGGTTTGTGGTATTGTGAAACTTGATCATTACTACAATGTTTGCAAAGATGAACTATTAAGGGGGTCATTAGATTATCTGTGAGATAATGCCCGATACTATACACCATACCATTTCCAGTACTGGATGAAGATAAATAACACATCTTGAATCTGTTTAACCAGCCCACTATTTGGTAGGAGAAGTAGCAATCTATTTCATCAAAGGCGTTCCTATATTTGATAGTACATTTTGGTAATAAACTCCAAAGTTTGCCTATTCCTTACTATTGCCGTAGGAAGCAATTTTTGAGTGGTCAGACCATTGCCAAATTGCCATTTCTAGGAGGAGTCTGAGGGCATGCTGCCCCAGAAAACTTTTCAAAATTTAATGGTATGAGATTGAATTTTAAACCATTTTAACTACAAATACTGCATACAAACAACGTAAAGTATTGAATTAAAAAAGAAGCAAATTTTAATACATAAGTTGGAGCTATACATGTCATGAAAAAAAGTAGTCAGACCATGGCCTGACTGGCCTTACCGCTTCCTACGGCCATGCTTATTCAAATGAGGAACCAGCAGAGAAAGTGTCCCAGTATTTTTGGTTATTTAGTATAATTCTTTTATGAAACCACATTGAAAATATGAACCACGTTCTGATGATATAAAACATTTTTAGATAAGGGTTTTTTCATACTTTTTTTTCTTTTGTGCAAAGCTGGAACTATTTCAAATGATACACAAGTTAAAATATGATTCCAAAATATTACAGAAGTGGATGAAAGATAAATTTCTTGTTAGAAAGAAACATACATCATAATATACTCTACGAGTTTGTTTCGAAACTTTGTAGTTTTCTCCTGTTCTTCTTCAATGGTTTTCACCTTCTTGTATTTTTCTGTATGAACAAAATGTATTTGAATAAATAAATCATGACAGTTTAACCACTCTTACACTAAAGTTCATAAAGGTCTATTCTTACTTCGTATATGTAACCATAAGTTGTACTATTTAACTCTACTGATTTTACAGATCAGTCGGATTGACTTGTCTAACTATACCTAACACATTGTGAAACGTACAGTGTAAACACTGTATGGTAGTACTTTATCTGTATTAATTTCAGAATCTACATCACAAATATTACAATATAACTTTCTTTAAAAAAAAAGACATTATAAATATAACATTTTTCTTTAAAACTGTGTAATTAGAGCATAACTGTTAACATTGTAAACAAAAAAGCATTTTCGATTTTATGGAGTGTACTTAAATAAGTCAAAATATTTAAGTTACCATCGCCTTTACCTGAATGTCGTAACCCTTAATGTATAAGTTTCTAGAGACCTGCTCATGAAAAAATGTTTATATTGTTAATAAAATATTTTGAAAACGCTTCGCTTTTAACATACCGTTAA
>NW_013665735.1:590382-607385 GCF_000517525.1 Limulus polyphemus | reverse complement strand
GGTGGGCAGAGTACAGATAGCCCATTGTGTAGCTTTGTGCTTAACTTCAAAAACAAACCTTTAATCATGGTTATGATAAAAAAATATCAATATTACTCGTTAAAATTTCTATTTATTTGTGTTCCATAGTATCTAGCATTATAATTTTTTTTTTCTGTTTATACATAACATTATGTAACATATTTTTTTTAGCCTGAAGAAAGTCCCCCCAGAGGGTTAAGGTTTCCTTTTCCCGTTGTGAATAGCGTGCAGATAGCCTGTTGTGTAGCTTTGCGTTAAGACAAACAAATATAATCTTAATTTTGATTTCTGGTGGTTCGGCGGAAAGCCCGAAGATTTATAACACTAAAAAATCGGGTTTCGTTGTTCGCAGTGAGAACAGCACAGATAGCCTGCTGTGTAGCTTTGCGTTAAGACAAACAAATATAATCTTAATTTTGATCTCTGGTGGTTCGGCGGAAAGCCCGAAGATTTATAACACTAAAAAATCGGGTTTCGTTGTTCGCAGTGAGAACAGCACAGATAGCTCACTGTGTAGCTTTGCAAACAAAAAACAATGAACGTAATTCCATCTTGATTATTTTCTTCTTATGTCACTTAACATACAAGATTTTTAAAGTAAGTTGCGTTTAACTGCAAAATCTCACTTTCTGCCATAACTAGAATTGTGAACTTTTTTCTTCAAATACTGTTATTAGGTTGATCAACACGTTTATCACAGCGTTGATAAACGTTATTTCGAGAATCACGTGGTATCAAAGAAAATAATTTTTTATACTTTATGTCTTATATGCTATAGTCTTAACCTGCTGTATATTAGCATTCTTTCCGTGTAGCAACTGTTTTATTACAGAGATATTCTACCTCGATTTATTTCATGTATCCGTTTTTTTTTTGTCTAGATGATTGTTTTGTTTGTTTGTTTGTTTTTGAATTTCGCGCAAAGCTACACGAGGGCTATCTGCGCTAGCCGTCCCTAATTTAGCAGTGTAAGACTAGAGGGAAGGCAGCTAGTCATCACCACCCACCGCCAACTCTTGGGCTACTCTTTTACCAACGAATAGTGGGTTTGACCGTCACATTATAACGCCCCCACGGCTGAAAGGGCGAGCATGTTTCGTGTGACGGGGATTGCGAGTCGAGCGCTCTAACCACCTGGCCATGCCGGGCCTGTCTAGATGATAATCTTTGTAAAAGATCCAAAAGTTGCTACAGTGAGTCATACAAGGTACGAGATGTCACGCCCGTAGAGACCAGACCTTTCTATGTTAACTGGTCCCTTTCACGGTTCTCAAATCTTTGGCGGCCGTCTTCTTTTGTATTTTCAATTACTCATAACCCTGTATTTCTAATAACTCCAATTTAAAAAAAAAATCAATTGGCACGTTCAATGCAATAGTAAAAATAAACTATCTTTGGTTATAAACCAAAACTTACTATGATAACAAATCGAAAAATATCGAGATAACAAAAAATATTTTATAACAAATCGAGATGTTTATAGTTGGGTGTGATTAACTTATTGCTGTATTGTTTTCTATTTTACTTTAAAATCTGCTGATAATCCAAGTATTAACTAGAAGTAATTTGTACTTTAAGTTCTAATTTTTATATGAAACGTCTATTCAGGTTTCTATGGATACAAAAATGGTGAAATGGATAGAATCATTATCTGCTAGGTGTGGTCTCGAAATATTATTATTATTATTATACTCTAATATTTACAAGATCACAAACATTTGATAGTTTCCTCTTGTTAAACTAATAATTTCTCTCGTAGATATCTCGAAGGAAATTAACTAGAATGTTCTAAACTCAAGCAAAAAAACAACAAAATCTCACCTTAACTAAGATGCTCTAAATTCAACCAAAGAAAACTCACCTTAACTAAGATGCTCTAAATTCAGACAAAGAAAACTCACCTTAACTAAGGCCCCCCAGTGGCACAGCGGTATGTCTGCGTACTTACAATGCTAGAAACCGGGTTTCGATACCCGTGGTGGGCAGAGCACAGATAGCCCATTATGTAGCTTTGTGCTTAACTTCAAACAAACAAATCCTTAACTAAGATGCTCTAAATTCAAGCAAAGAAAACTCACCTTAACTAGGATGCTCTAAACAAAAGCAAATAAAACTTACCTTAATTAGGATGCTCTGAGCTCAAGCAAAGAAAACTCACCTTAACTAAGATGCTCTAAATTCAAGCAAAGAAAACTCACTTTAACTAAGATGCTCTAAATTCAAGCAAAGAAAACTCACCTTAACTAAGATGCTCTAAATTCCAGCAAAGAAAACTCACTTTAACTAGGATGCTCTAAACAAAAGCAAATAAAACTTACCTTAATTATGATGCTCTGAGCTCAAGAAAAAAAAACATCTTAACTAGGATGCTCTAAAGACAAGCGAAGAAAATTCACCTTAACTAGGATGCTGTAAACACAAACAAAGAAAACTCACATAAAGTGCTTTCTAGGCGTTTGGAACGCGCCAAATGTTATCAAAAGCATCAAGTTTGAAGACCTCATTATTTTTTTCTGGCCATGATATGTCTGAATTAGCTGACAGTTTCTGTAAGGCCGAGTGATCTGACGAACCATCAATAACTATTGCTCGACGTTGTCGCACAATCTTAGTTAATAACGGGAAAGGAAACTGGAATCCCGACACAGTGAAAGACGCTTGCCGACCCGCTGTTCCGAACATTTCTGTCAACATCATGTCCATGAAATAATTCACTACAATTTTCATCATCTGAACAAAAATTACGTTCCACTCTGCTTCTTCAAACATCTTCATCATTGAATTAAAAAAGAAAAGTCTAGGTTGAACTTTTGAATTTTCCGCTAACTTTTTGCTCACCTGAACTTCAGCTCCAACATTGTTGGCAGTAGCGATACACAACCAACACGCTGTGAAAACAGTCACAGTGTTTATTAAGACAGTAACTTTCATTTCTAACATTTTTAAATGTCTCAACACTTGAGGATCCTGATGGTTACAGTTCTGTCTTTGGAGCTACGTTTCTTGTGACACACTACAGTCTACTAAACAAGATTGTCACATACTCACTCGTTAGTTTAATAAACTGTCCAAATATACTGAACATCAAATAGACTCTTTTTCCGAAAAGAAAGTGGAATATATTTTAAAGCATATTTAAGAAATGTTCACTTGGTATAAAATACATATGTAATGTAAGACTATTGAACAATACCCGAAATTTCTATCTCTGCGTGAATTATTAATCGATTAAATTTTAGACACACAGTAAATAGTGAAAAAAAAAATAACGAGTCCACATTCAGATTACTCTTCTGGGAGCTTCTCCTTACTCGATGGTTTTTAACACACTCTCTGAGCATCTGAAGCTGGTAGCACAGTCATTTCCCTTATTTGGATTTCCTGAGGGTAAAAGGCATGACTTTCTAAGGTCGAGGACATGCATTAAGGTGGCGCCACAACCCTTTCCTGGTAATACGTGTCGTCCTGAAACATCCGTTAGCTCGAGTTCTGAATACTAACGTCATAAACAGAAGCTCAAGCTTCGTAACTTTATATCCATTTCCCTTCCGCAATACGTTTACACGATTTTTTTATTAATTTGCTTGAAGTTTTCTGTTATCCATTGCAATAATTCTAATCGTCCTATTAGTTTAGAGTCTAGAGATACCGACCAACCTCACATAAGTGTTTTAAACCAGGAGATTTGTATAAAGGTAAATGCATGAAAAATAAATAATGCTTAAGATATACGTAAAGATTTTATAGTACGACCAATAGTTAATGTGAACCAAGTACATTAGGTCAAATATTTGAAAATAATTTGTGGTTAAAGAAAAGACTTAATATTTTAAATGAAAAATATTCATTTTTCTTGTCTTATTTTCAATGAACTCGAATTAATTTAGTTAAACAATGAACTAATTCATTTTAGCCGAGAAGTTTTATAACATTAGGTTTCAACAATTTTGGATAAGTCTAGATGAATTAATTTAACAACGGTATCGAGATATTTAAATCCAGAAAGAAAACGTCTTCTTTAAGAGGTAGTTCATGATAGGATATGATTTTCTACTTGTGAAAAAATAAAAATCCCAACGTTGTATGCTACATTTGTAAACTTGTAGTTTATTTCTGACATTTTTACTTCTCAATCCAAATAAACTGCAAGATTCAGCCACACCTTTTTCCCTTAACTTCTTTATCATATAAAAGTCTTAAGGTACGAGAAGAAAAGGAATAATAATCTTAGAAATTGCTAACATTTACCTCCTTAGGACTATACTTGACTATAAATAGTACAATGTCTCACCTTTTTTTCTTAACTTCTTTATCATATAAAAGTCTTAAGGTACGAGAAGAAAAGGAATAATAATTTTAGAAATTGCTAACATTTACCTCCTTAGGACTATACTTGACTATAAATAGTACAATGTCTCAAGTGACTTACCAAACTTCTAACCTAAATACTGAAGTTAGCATTGCTCAAAAACAACACCTGAAGCTTTAATTAATGTGTGAAAATCAGCTATTATACTAACTAATGTATTACGGTTTAAAACCACTTAACGAAAACTCTTTAAAATAGTTAATTATTTTAGTCGCAAAATGGCTTGAAACTTTCTACTAGATGTTGGCAAGTTATTTTTGTCTTAAACGACGCGAAACAATTAATTTTATATTGATAAAGGTCTATCGCATTTTTTTCTTTAAATTATAACATTTGAGATTATAGTATCATTCCCAAAACTCAGTATAGCTCTTTTATTTTTCAATGTTGCCCAGTTTGTGAATCTGAGGATTCAAAGTTCACATTCCATTGCTGCAAAAATACGCACTATTGGATCGTGGCTGTGTTATAAGAGTGATGGTTAAATTCCATTATTTGGTCAGACAGTAATACCCCAAGAGTTAGCGGTGGGTGCTGTTGACTAGCTTCCTTTCCTCTAGTCTATGGATTTAAAAAAGGGTGTCTATCTATGCATAGATTGTTCTGTGTAGCTATTCGCGGAAATTCTGAAACAGTTTTTTGATGTTAACATTTTTGTTTATTATCCACAGTTCCAACGATATTAGCGACGTAAACATCCAGCAAGTACTATTGCCTTACTTACCTTGAAGCTGAAGGTTTATAATAAAGATAACAAAAAGTATAACATTTTTAAAATTACTTAATTTTTCAAGAATGTCAGTCGACAAGTAGTTATTTGAAACTTGAGCAACCAGTTACAGGTTGTCGGTCTTACAGCTACTCTCGCAATGAAAGGCAACAGACTGCACCAAGCAGGTTTTTTATTCTTCTTCTTCCTGTAACTGCGACCTCCTCTTCTAGGGCGGTCAACCTGTTTTATCAGATAATATAGTTTATATGAATGTCTTGTTATTATCATTAGAAACAGCATTGGTGAAATTCCATAGTTATCAGGATGGTAAGAAAAAATAAATGTCTTTATTTACGTGAAAGCTGAAAACACTTATTCCATCTGTCTATCTCTACTGAAAATACATAAGTTAACTTTAACTTCTCGCTCTCTTTAAATATATAACCATATAAAAATATTTCTTTGACTTGTTTTATGTAAGAGTGCTTTAATCGTTTTCATATTATCATTTTAACGGTGCTTTCAATAAAAGTTATTTTAGGTTTTGTTTTCAACACATTTAATTGTGTGTATATTTATCTTGAATAGAGCACTGAACTTAAAGTTAAAAATAAGATAAGAAGGAAATGAATTTCACCAAGTACTTTACAAAATATTTTTTTTCTTCTTGGCGTAAGATGAGGTTGGGAATTCCATGATAATTTGAAGTGTTGCTTGTGGATAACGTATGCTGGCATTCAGAAGGTTATTGGCGGACAACGCTCTGATAGCCGTAGATAATGGCCGCATTTTTAAGAGCCCGAAGCACCAAAAAACCAATAATCTCTAGACTTTCCTACACATTTACTTGGTCATGATGCAGTAGTCCTGAAATTAATACAAATTATAGAGTTTTGTTTATTACAATAACATAAGTAAAAAAAAGTATTAATGAAAGTTTAATTTTATACAGAATAAAGTTGCATGCAAAAAATAAATAAAATAAAATAAATGACTCAACAGACATTTTGAAAATATAACAATGGAACTACTTTTATAATCAACAACCAAACCCATTGATTTATTTGTTTGTAGTTAAGCACAAAGCTACAAAATGGGCTATCTGTGGTCTGCCCACCACGGATATTGAAACCCGATTTCTAGCGTTGTAGCGTTATAATGTGACGGTCAATCTCACTATTCGTTGGTAAAAGAGTAACCCAAGAATTGGCGGTGGGTGATGATGACTAGCTGCCTTCCCTTTTGTCTTCACTGCTAAATTAGGGACGGCTAGCACAGATAGCTCTCGTGTAGCTTTGCGCGAAATTCAAAACAAACCAAATCTAGCGTTACACAATCTCACAGAAAGAAGAACTGGTTAAAGAACACTTATAAAATATCTTTCAAACACAAGGTGATCCAGACATGAATGATTACTTCCGAAATCAAGTAGAAAACAAAATCAAACATATTTACACCAACCTTCCCGGTCTCACTCGCAACACAAGAAACTGTACAAACAACATACTGGATGTATACGTGACAAGCGAAATAACAATCACTAAATTTCTATAGCTATAAAACACACTAAAAACAAAGCACCCGGACCAAACGACATATAAACAACCCTACTCAAAACGGAACTCAGTTATTACTTGAACACCTAAAGGCACTGTTCAATCTAGCCCTGATTTCAGAGTACATCCCAGTCTCTTGGAAGCAAGCGAATATTCTTATGTTTTTAAAGGAAGAAAATCCAGCAAATAAGCCACAAAGTTACAGACCCATCAGTCTGACCAGCTGCGTAGGAAAAAATTTTAGAAAGAATAGTAAGTAGTAGATTAAATAACTACCTAAAAAGAAACTAGAAAGTTACCTGATGTACAAAACAGTTTCAGGAAATTTCGGCAAACAACTGATCATTTAGTTAGGATAACTGAAACCGTAATAGATAGTGTTAATAAAAGAGAGTGCACGGTTGTTTGTCTTTTCGACCTAGAGAAGGCATTCGACACCATCTGGCACGCAGGTCTCGGGCTCCGGATGCTAGAGATGGAACTACCGCGAGGAATTATTCACTGGTTATCAGCCTTCCTAGAAAATAGAAATTGTGAGGTAAATGTAAAGCGGTATTGAATATCATGTTATAAGCTTTTGTGTATTCAACGCCTTCGTTTATGTTAGCTTTTAAGATTCAAACAGTGCATCTAGCACACCAGTGCAGAGGGAGGAAGAGGTCAAGTCTGCACCTGAACCTCCCAGATCCATATGGATCTAAATCCCGATGAAGCAGAAAGTGCATTTTAAGTCCGCAGACATACCGCTGTGTCACTAGAAGGGCATTGATATCTATTACAACAAATTTTCTTATTTAATAAATAATTAAAAACAATTTTTGGTTATTATTAAATTAATTTTGTGCTCTGTCATAAGTTATAAGTACCCGGAAAAGTTAATTTTGCCGTTTATTCAAAGCACTTAAAATTCTCCGGAGATTATGATGTATATCTATTTGTAAGTTATGTTTAACAAATTATCTTATATTAAATTAATTTATACATACATGAATATATGCATAAATGTAAGCTTTGTCGATTTATTTTCAGAAATTGAACATTCTTACAAATTCTAACTAAAACACTGTGACTGTGGGTCTTTATATGATAAATGACAGTGATATTGTTTTATTGTAAGGCAGCACAGTTGTTTTTAGAAACGCTCCAAGTAATACAATGTAGAAGGAAAATTAGATATAGAATTATTATTGTTTTTGTTTCACAATTGCGCGCGAAGCTACACAGGAACTATCTGCGCATAGTCATCCCTAATTTTATACTGATAGACTAGAGGGAAGTCAACTAATTAATGGCTCCCTCAGCCAATTCTTAGGCTACTCTTGTCCAATCGAACACTGGGATTTGACCTTCACTCTTATAACGCATCCACAGTCCCATAGAGCATTTTTTCGACAACAGATCGCGAGCCATGAATCTTCAGATCCTCAGTCCAAGCAAGCTAGTCCTATGCCATACCCTATTCTAAAGAATTCCCACCTGTTGTTAGGTCCACTTAGGAATGTGTAGGAGAGGCGAGGAATATATTAAATATGGTAACTAAAAGTAAATTAATTACAGAAATGGTTAATGTAACGTTCCAGTTAATAGAAAAACTCTCAAGATATTATAAATAGTTAAAGGTTTTTTTTTGTATAATACTAATATTGCATATAGATCTGCGATGGTATCGGTAACTGTAATGCTAAATGCCAATTATACACGTATGCAGTATATATATATATATACATTTTATATGGCAGTAATATATGACGTAAGAGGAAAAGTTTTATTACTACATTAATGAAAGTGACTGACAAATTTGAAACTTCATAATTATTAACATCTAACAACAACACTTCTATTTATCTAAAACTATAAATGAGTGACAAGTGGTCTGTATGCTATATAATCATGGTTAAGATTAATCCTGCTTCCACTAAATAGTGTCAAATGTATCTAAACAATCGCCCCCCCCCCCTCTCAGTGGCGCAGCGGGAAGTCTCTGGACATATAATGCTAATAATCGGGTTTCGATACCTATGGTGGGTACAGCGCAAATAGCTCATTGCGTAGCTTTGAGCTTAACAACAAAAAACAAATCTAAACAATAATTGCTAATACTTAGTACTTATACTTAATAGTTGCTAATACTTAACTTTTATTATGCCATTTTCTGTCTGATAAGAAATCTAGTCACAACTGAATTAAACGTCAACAGAAAAATAGATTATACTTAACAGAATTATTACAAGATCGTTTTTGCTTTGTTGAATTTCGCGCAAATCTACACGAGGGCTATCTGCGCTAGCCGTCCCTAATTTTGAAGTGATAAACTAGAAGGAAGGCAGCTAGTCAACATCACCCACCGCCAACTCTTGGGCTACTCTTTTACCAACGAATACTTGGATTGACCGTCAAATTATAACGCCCTCATGGCTGAAAGGGCGAACAAGTTCGGTGACGAGATTCGAATCCCGACCTGTAGATTGCAAGAGTGTCCTAACCACCAGACATTACAGAATTTGAAATAAATTACTTTCAGTAAAAAAAAAAATTGAAACGCTTTTTTAATCATTTTAATTCTGAAAAATGACACAAGATGATAAAAATATTTATTAATCGCGCAATATGATTTCGGAAAAAATTGTTTCAGAGGCAATTGTTTACCGATTGTGCGTAGAAAGAAAACAATGAAAATAAAATAATAATGATTAAAAACTTGCACGATAAGATTCGCGAAACACTCTTCACAAAAACAGCATGTATGTATTCCATCTAATAAAAATTCATAACTCAGATGTTTGATACCTGTAATGAAAAGAAAGAACCTTAAAAGATAGTTGTTTCTTAATGTAGACATTCTTTCCTCGGTTTTATACTTAATAAATAAATTAGGCGAAACTGATATCACAATTTATCTTAAAATGAGAATAAAAAAAAGCGTTATATTTTATCCATTAGGGGATTTTGGGAGATGTAATATGTGGGTCTCTTTCTGAAAAATAGAATAAACTTTGTTCGTATTAGAAGCCACTTAAAAAATAACATTTCTTTTTTAGTCTTGAGGAAATATTTTTATATGATTTTCACTTTAGAGGAGTTTAACACTGTCCAAAGCATAGGCTCTCCTCCTTTTTCAAAAAAACATCATTTTTGGAGGAAATACGAAAGAGCTGATTACTTCAGCATGCGTAGGTGACGACTGAGGATGCCAGTTTGTTTGTTTGTTTAAGCACAAAGTTACACTATAGGCTATCTGCGCTGTGCCTACCACGGTTTCGAACCCCGAGTTTTTGCGCAAAATGTGTTTTCAAATGAAAGTATATATAAATGAGTTTGCAGCACCTATATTATTACAGTGTTGATGATATTTTACTGCAGTGATGCCTTCTGTAGTAACTTCTGATCAGAAATTAATGCACGGGTTACCATTGCAGTAAAATAACACATTAAAATTGCTTGGATCCTCGATTGGCTGTCTGACTCTTTTTCTTTTAATTCCCCAGCCCATTGATTTATTATAAATAACTCAAATCTGAAAAATGGCATTCATGTTATAAATATACTCTTTAAACAAAGAGTTATGAATAACTGAAATAAACAACGTTTCGTCAAGGCTTTAAGAATTGTAACTCAATCGGTTTGATGAACTCTGTTGTCGTGGGAAAACTATTTGTGACCTACAACATATAGTGTGGCTTGTAAACTGTGGTATTGCTGGAAACGTGGCAGCAATTTACAACAGATAGTGTGGCTTGCTAAGCTGTGGTATTGTTGGAAACGTGGCAGCAACTTACAACAGATAGTGTGGCTTGCTAAGCTGTGGTATTGTTGGAAACGTGGCAGCAACTTACAACAGAAGAAATGTAGTTATATAATCTTATTTCAAGAGATATCTATGGGTCGTATTGTTTATGGGCGCAACTCGTAATGATAACTCCAGTTACCAATCATGAATCTAAAATATTTGGTCTTATAAGATTGTTCATTAATATGGCAAAGAAGATTTGTACAATCTAATGTATGTTTTGTGATATAATATGATTGAGATCGTATCAGAAGTGGGTACTAAGATAAACCACAGATGCAAACATCCAGGTATGTTGATGCATGGAATTAAACAATACTTTGTTGTTTTACAGTGTTCCTTACACTTTACTTTCAAAGGTGACTGAAAGTCAGTGTAGAAAAATACTGTTTGAATGTTAAATTTAATAAGTGACTGATTTTAACTGATATTATTTTATATCTTAAGTTTCTAATTTTTTAAATCAATTTTAAGGGAACCTGGTTGCTCAGTTTCGAAAAGACCCCCCCAGTGGCACAGCGGTATGTCTGCGGAATTACGACGCTAGAATGCGGATTTCGATACCCGTGGTGGGCAGAGCACAGATAGCCCATTGTGTAGCTTTGTGCTTAATTACAAACAAACAAACAGTTTCGAAAGGAAAGGAAAGTGAAACGTTACGATATTAAACTTTTAATTATATGTTACATCACTGTGTAGAATATATACTGCTGTTAAGCTACAAAGTAAACTAAATACCATTCATTTCTTAAACTTCATAGTAGTTTCTTCAGTGATAGAAAGTGTTATGTATTGTAGCACTACAAATCGTACATTAAAATCATTATTTTACTACTCCATTATAACTAGAAGGATTGTTTGTTTGATTGTTTTGGATACTTGCATAATGCTACACAAGAACTATATGCTCTAGCCTTCCCTAATTTTGAAGTGATATAGGTTAAAGGAAAGAAGCTAGTGAACAGCACCCGCTGCCAACTCTTATAACGCATCCACTGCTCCAAGGTGCTGTTTGTTTGTTTTGCGCAAAGCTACACAGGGCTATCTGCGATAGCCGTCCCTAATTTAGCAGTGTAAGACTAGGGGGAAGGCAGCTAGTCATCATCACCCACCGCTAATTCTTGGGCTACTCTTTTACCAACGAATAGTTGAATTGACCGTCACATTATAACGCCCCCTCGGCTGAAAGGGCGAGCATATTTGGGGTGACGGGAATTCGAACCCGCGACCCACAGATTACGAGTCTAGATCCCTATCCGCCGGGCCTCCAAGGTGCTGAGCAAGGTTTAATATAAAATAAAATGAATTTAAAATAATTACAAACATTGACCTCTTATAAAAGATGAAATTTTACGTCCGTACTCTTAATGTAAAGTCTAATGATGTTATCTCGCAGACACTGCATTTAAAAATAGTTTTGTCAATAAAACTGTTGTAAATGAAAATCACAAACCACATTTTGTGAAGGAGCCTTTTTTTTTATATGTTAGGACGATAAAGTTTGTTTACAATATTTCTATACTTCATACATATAAACTATTTACAAAAGGAATTAACTTTTTAGTTGCATATATGTTTAAATTGGATATTTTTGCTTTTGTAATAAAACTCGGTTATATTGTAAACAATAAGTTTGTGTAAGTCTTACCCTAGGTTAAATCGACTGAGAAAAAATTCCTACTTCTAGAAGTTTGGGTTTTAGTATATCATAGGGTAATGAGAAACGAAGGTCTCACACAAGATCACCCAGAACGTCGATAGCAACACGAATGAATATATGAGAAGCGGTAAACACGCAGAATTCTATTACATAATGTTAGAGTATTGAAATCAGTTTCATATCAGCTTTTAGGTAATAAACAAGGTTCCCATACTTCTATTATTTATAGCCCCCCAGTGGCAAAGCGGTATGTCTGCGGACTTACAACACTAGAAACCGGGTTTCGATACCCGTGGTGAGCATAGCACAGATAACCCATTGTGTAGTTTTGTGCTTAAGTTCCATCAAACAAACAAACTTCTATTTTTTTTTCAACAGTCTGAAAAGGAATCTATTTTTGTCTCAATTTGAGAAAGAATCATAATTCAAAATCTCGGTTAGTTAAATGATTCCTTGCTATTATTCATGTCCCTATTACGAACATTTAACGTTTTGGAAATTGCTTGGATGAGACCACACATACACTTTTTCCAGCGCTGACCAAAATTACAGTAACATGTTTAGGTGAACTGAGTTAATTATTATGAGAGGCAAAATACAATTGTGGAAAGAAGAAAATCTATTCATGTTCCTTAGAAATTTATAAACGTAAAATTTGTGTACGTAGCTCACTGCAGCGATTCCTGGTAGCAGAGTGGTGTTCCAAAAACATCATTCATGCCCGAAAAAGACATCAAGAGCGCCTTGACATTTTGCTGTAAAATCAAGTGTTTGTTTGTTTCTTTGAAGGAAGCACAAAGCTACACAATGGACTATCTGTGCTCTGCCCACCACGGGTATCGAAACCCGATTTCTAGCGTTGTAAGTCCGCAGATCAAGAGAAATTCATAAGTATATCTAGAAAAATTCAAGGAGATAAAAAAAAGCACAAGACTCATGTTGGCAGACATCTGCCTGTTTACATCTCTGGAAGAAGAAAAATAACTTGGTTTATGCTAAGTTTAAATGTAGCTTTAAACAAATCTAAACTACTGTGGTAAAGATTGAACAATACTTTTTCAGTCTGCACTGTGAAAATTATTTTGCATGTACCTGTATATAAATGTCACAAAAAAAAAAACACCAGAAAATTGAGCTGCAGAGAAGACTCGAATATATTCTTTAACTAAGAAAGTTAAGTTCTAATAACACCAGGAGAATATGATACATGAAGTTGTTTCGGAAGAGATTCTTATTCGTATAGTAGTGATGTCCAGAAAATGCATTACTTTCGGCAATGTGATTAATTTTGCAAGAGTCATCTGCTGGTCTTAATTGAAAGTGGCTCCCTCTTAAGACAACCAATCAAACAATCCGATGCATCTCCAAATAAACACAGCCAATTGGGAGTTGCTATCGTAAGACTCGAAACAGCTTTGAAAAATATATGAACTCGTATGGTTGATGGTATCTGAAAAATACGGAATAGAACTAATCATTGAGGTATTACAAACTATCATTTATGGAGTCTTTGCTGTCAGATTAACCCCAAGAAAAGAGAAGGAAAACGATATTAGAGTAAAAAGGTTTATATGAAATTATTCACAAAGGAGTAAAAACAAAGATGACTTAATATATCCGAACATGAAAGTTGCATTAACTCATTGAATTACTGAATACATATATGTACAGATATACAGAGAGAGAGAGAGATTTTTTGGCGGGAATAATGTATATTTCATTTAACATTTTATAATTATAAGAAAAAGTATATATCAAACTTTTTATCATCCTTTGATGGCTTTTTGTACTTAAAAAAATAACATAGTTGTAATTAAATTTCAAAATAACTGTACCGTATTTCACTAGTCTTTAGGATTTGGTTACTGTACAATAACAAAGATATTGTGATTTTTTAAATCACCACCATATTATACATATACAAAAATTATAAAAAATTATTTTGTTGACTAATTTTACAACAATTAAGCATAAAACTAAGGCTCAGTGTTTCAATCAAGATTAAGATAGGTCATACATAAAATTGTATACAATCTAAAATTAAACAGTAACCAATAATATTTTGTTAAAAAC
Organism: Limulus polyphemus; assembly: GCF_000517525.1. Classification (NCBI taxonomy): domain Eukaryota; kingdom Metazoa; phylum Arthropoda; class Merostomata; order Xiphosura; family Limulidae; genus Limulus; species Limulus polyphemus. Next base: position 593,207 of record NW_013665735.1, on the reverse strand, counting down.
ATCAACAAATTTTATTATTTCTTGTTTAATGATACGTATATGAGAAACAGGGTTATAATTTCTTATATAATGAACTTTGATGCCATCTGTTGAAGTTTCTTTTCAACAGGTGAAATTTATAATACCATTTTGCTGTAAAATCAAGTGTTTGTTTGTTTCTTTGAAGTAAGCTCAAAGCTACACAATGGGCTATCTGTGTATAACCCGATTTATAGCGTTGTAAGTCCGCAGACATACCTCTGTGACACTGGGGGGGATCAAGTGTAACAAGCTACATTTTTGTACTCATCGTTGAATGATAATTACCTGCAGTTATTAATAGATATCTCCTACCTTTGTTACGCCATCTTCGGATAATTTTTAATGTTTTCTTCAGCTTGTATTATTGTTGTTATTACTGCTATACAGGAAATAGGTTTTAAAATATCTGCAGGTAAAACTTTGAATGATGTAAAAAAAGAACAACAAGCGCAGCTCAAAAATATTTATAATCAATCTGTATGATTGGTAACATCATAATAACATGTCAAAACTATATATTCTCATATGATTGGTAGGACAGAATGATCTCAGGTCTTCTTACCTAACTAATGATCATATAATGTGGAAATAGATTTTCTTAAACAACATCAATGTTAATTACAATCCCACAAGTAATCAGATGTTAACAATAAAGCCAAAACTGCTCATTTGTTTTAAAATTTAGGCTTAAACTTGACAGCATATCAGTATATGTTGGAACGTTTTAATCCTAAGTATTATAATTTTAAGCCATTGGTGTATTAAAAAAAAAAACAGAAATAGGGAAATTGGAAGGATGTTTCCAAATTACTCGGGGCTTCGTTAACTGTAATGCATAATACATCGATAGCAAAAGTACTGTAAGCTTTTTTATTCATAATATGGTTAGTAATAATAATCAGGCATCTGTCAACCATATTTCATTTCACAACATAATCTATCAATTTTACAAATCTATGATTTAGTCATAATTTTGTTTTAAAAACCCTTGAAAGCACGCATTTGATTATAATCATTGTAGTTTCATTATGAGCTGCTACATTTCATATCTGCTAAGCCTAAAAATTGCACTCACGCAATATCCTCATGGGCGACTTGGAACATACTTAATGTCTTCCAGTATTTTAGATTTGGACCTGATATTTTTATACATTGTGTATTTTTCTGTCATGTCCCCTTAGATTTAGTCCCCTTAAATTTATATTTACTGATAACACTAAAACACCCATTTTGTCACTGGAATTAGCATTTTCACTGAGTGTTTACTAAACAAGCTATAAGGATAATTTCAATTACTTAACACCGATTTTTCACCCAAGAAAAAAAGTATTACAAAAACTCCACGTAAAGTTTTTGAATTAGTAATCACCATGAGTTGGAATATTCATATTTTCCAGCATATGTAAGTCTTGTCTATTATTCTAATAGATTGTTTACAACATTTGTTTTTCTGTTTTACTTACAGACGTGGAAGTTTAAGATATTGAATTTATATAGATATATTGTACTAGTTATTATTGCACGCGATCTTCTATACAGAGAATAATTGTTTGAACTTTAACTCTGATTCCAATAGAAAGTGTGATTAACATCGTTCTAATAATCCAACTTTGATGTTTTGTTAAAATGATGAAACAATTCGTATTTCTCTCATTTCGGCATTATTTCCTTTTGTTTGATCTTTACGTACGATTAAGTATTTTCAAAAACTAGCTTTAAAGACTTACTTAGATTTACCAAGCAGAATCTCATAATACTTCCTTCCATAGGAAGATTGATGTTTCTCGACACCGCAGTTCTTGGTTAGTCACAACGTAATCTCTCTGAGCCAATAGTTTTATAGTTTTCAGAATTAAAAATTATTCAAAAGTTTTTTTTTCAATTTTAAAGATAATTCCAAAATTAATGTTTTTAATGTCACTTACATTTAATAGATCTCTTTATTTGCAGTACTATGTAAGGGGAATTAACAGTTGATTTCCTGTCTTGTGTAACCAAATATGTAACGATGTCATACACTTAGTTAGTTAAGTAGTACGACTTCGGAAAGCATTGAAAACTGATTGGCTAGACATTTGAATATTATTTAAAACCAGAGAAGAATGTGTATCGTGAATCCTGTTACAGTGGTCTAGTAGTAGTTTAAAGTGATAAAATGCCCTCAATGCTAGGTAATATACTAATTTTTATATGTTAGAACATACAGCTGGTAATCATATTTCTTTTCGACAAATGAATATTTTAATAGAAACAAACGACCTTATAACACCAAAATGTTGTTTATATTTAATTAGACATTCAACGTTTCGCTTTACAGCTCCTTCAGGAGCGTTCACTTTGTACTGTTAGTTTCAGTTTGTGTTATAAGGTCGTTTATTTCTAGTATTAATTTGTCTTCTATACACCAATATGCACTACAGAAATTACAAAATTAGTACCTTGCTTTAGTGTGTTTCAGCTGCAAGTCTGAGGGTTTCTAACACATACATAAAAAATTGGATTTTGATATTCACAGGTCACATATAGCCCACTGTGTAGACTTACATTAACGACAAACAAAATCATGACAGTATTGTGTAAATGTCTAATTCAGTATGTTCCGAACAATATATATTTTTTCATTTCATACATTTCCAACGTTTTCTTTTCCATATTCCATAATTCTGAAAATGAAATAAATCTGTAATAAATGTATGTGTTCAGCTTGTTACGTATTACAATTTCAAATAGCCTAAAACTGAGTTGAATTGTAATTTAGATTTAATAGTCAAATAAATGCCGATATATATCCAATTTATATTTGC
>NW_013665735.1:586637-589382 GCF_000517525.1 Limulus polyphemus | reverse complement strand
AGTTTCGCAATACACATTTAACAGTATAAGTTAGGTACATTTCTAAATATAAATTTAATATAAACAAACATCGATATTAAAATAAATATACAATAATAAATCCGTCACAAGCTGAATTACCAAGGCGTAATTATATTGAGTTAATTTTTGGGTAATAAATAACAAGATGATAAGGTAACCTAGCTGACAAAATATTTTAGGCACTTATATGAGTTGTGTCTTGTAGTTTAAGTGATAATCTCTTGTAAAAACTAATATTAGTGTCAGGCAACAAAGATTTAATCATTCTGATTGTATGATACAACTTATGAGTTTCAAAATTAGAAAATCATCATTTAACCAGACACCAATCCTCGGTTTCGAGCGCTTACCAAAATTGAAAATAATTTGTCAGATGTTGATGGGAACCGTAATGAAAGGTAAACATGAAATATATATTATTGATGTACCAGATATCGCCGATAAAATTTAAATTAGATACAATTTTAGTCGTCAAAACATTTTAAACAAACACAAAAACTTAAAGATATCGCATAATAATAATATGACAATACCCGTAAGAATTTCAAGGCAAATTACCACACTATCATACTTTCCAGTTGATAGTAAACGAGATGTTTGTAAAGATATAAATGAACATACAAAAACATTAGCAGAAACTGTTGATTCAGGAAAACAGAGTTAAACAAAATCACGCAAGCCGACTTTAGACACTTTTGAATTTTTTTCCCTTTGGTAAAACCCAAAGTAGACATCAACTTGAATGTGCAGAGACTTCTTTATCCTGATATTTATTTAAAGTCACATTGAAGTCATATAAAACTACATAGGAAGTCGTATAATCTTATTTGCTTCAAAACATATTCGAAATATTAAGAATTACGGGAAACTCAATGACACATATCTAAGAACTAAACTTCGCCTGTTTAAAAAATAATATTTGTATTTATGGTAAATTTACTAAGGTGTCTGCCGCCTTCCGTAATGTCGAACTACTAACCGGAGGAGGGGCCAGACAGACCCTACCACCCAACATACACGCTAAAGGGTTGATTGTAATTCTTATAACGCACTCACAGCTTAAAGGGCGTAAAATATTTTGTTCTATCATACAGATTCGAACCCTACTCGATAGCTCCGTAATTCAATGCTCTGCAACTAAGCCAACCCGTAATAAAACAAAAACTTCATGTTGTTTCGATGTGATCTTAAGATCATATTTTCTAGCTCTGTGGCTTAATGTGCTCATCTTTATATAGAAAACAGCAATAGAGGAACCTAAGAAGATTATATAATTTTTTACGTTTATTTGAAATTAAACAAAATATTGAAACAACAAATTAAATTAATTTTTTTTATAGTTACAGTAAAGCATTCAATCCTCTTATGGTATATTTTGCAACTGACTGAACAATTAATAGCAAATAGTAAACAATCTCCTTTTGTATGAAAACAAAATGTAAAAAAAATTGTCATTTCAAACTACAATTTAAAAAAAAACAAGAACAAATTCTACGTTTCCCTAGTTATAGCTTTAATATTATTTTGTCATCTTGCCTACCGTGTAACATATTGTTACGACAGCGGAAGTCACGTGACGCTAGTAACACGTCATGAGCTTCTAGAAAATTCATGTCCCTTCGTGAAGCCTCGAGTGTTTACTAGATGTGCGGTATTCTTGTATATAAGACCGCCAAGAAGAGACGGCAACAATGGAATGTAATTGAACTACAGGCAGAGATAGAGACGTATTGTTGGATCGAGCGCGTGTGTCGTTCTTTGTGAATTATAGCGTTTGTTTAAGTTATAGCGTGACTATGGAAATTAAGTGTATTGCAAAGTTGTATTGAGAAAGAATAAACTAGTTTTATTTAAGAAAGGACTTGTATCGCTAAAGTTTATTCGGAAAGAATTCTTACGGAAAACTAACAAACGAACAGAGACGTAACAATATCCTGCGGACGCCCATGGAAGTATTATTTTATTTTAAATAACTATTCCAAACATAATCTTATATTCAATTAATTAGTGGATAAATTGTGAGTTGGAAACAGTTGGAACTCTCTTTTGTCGATCCATTTTGTAACAGCAGCGTAGATCACAGCGTGGTATAGCAGATCACTTTTTTTTTTACTTCCAATCAGAAAGGCAGGAACACCAATGGCTTGAATCCTTAAGATACAAAACGTCGTTCTGGACCGTATCACCCCAATTTAACCTCTTATTACCAAAATGTCAAACTGGCGTATACAGAGAACAAAGCTACATTTTTTACCCCACTTTTATTTTTATTATCCATGGAACCTTACCAGAGTGTAAATCTTACTGAGTGTTAGTAGCGCGTCATAAGAACCTCTTATAACTGCTTGTTAAATGGATTATTGTGATTATGTTCTATTGTCCGACATTGCTTTATCATAACAAGCTTCCACGACGAACGGCAAGATCGATCTTAGATCACACATGTCACGCTTTTCACAAATTCACAACTGTACGTGAACATCGGCTTCAAAACCATGTTTAAGTAAATCAAAGACACCGTTGAAGCTAAATCGTGAGAGTTGAAGGTAAGTCATCGAAAAGAATTGCTAGAATTTTAGTTTTTTGACATCTTAATCATGAAAACAGACGTTCATAATTGAGACTAGCGTATAGCCCGTCAAAAATGACGGGGTGAGTACTACCACCCCCATCCCATAGTATACCCTAACCCAGTGGTGGGATTCAAATATTTTAACAACAGGT
>NW_013665735.1:581733-586578 GCF_000517525.1 Limulus polyphemus | reverse complement strand
AGTGGATCTGTTAACAGGACTCCCACCTTATGAAGAATTGCCTGAAAATGTGTCAGAGTTTGTGAAAGTGTTATCTTAAAGAATGGATGATATTCGTCATCAAGTGCGTTCAAACTTGAAAACGTCTGCTGATTCGATGAAGTTATCTTATGATAAGAGATCTACTGAAGTCAGCTTTGTACCAGGAGACAAGGTGTGGTTGTATAATCCAAGGAAGACCAAAGGGAAGTCTCCTAAGTTGTCTTCTCCATGGGAAGGCCCATATGACATAGTGGATCGTCTCTCAGACGTGACTTTCCGGATAAAATGTGGTCGGCGAGGTAAGCCAAAGGTGGTGCACGCCAACAGGCTTTGGCGTTATCATGGTCCATGACATTTCAGTTGGGATGAAGTGAACAATGGAACAAATGACGCTGCTGAAGACGTGTCCCCTGAAAAAGCCACTGTTGAAGAAGAAACTCTACTCGGTTTTGAGAAGGGAAACAGTGAAGCCCTTGATGAAGTTTCTACCACTGATGTGACTGTTACCAATAGTAGGACGTTTCCTGATGAAGCAGATGAACCCCACATGAAGCAGAAGCCAACGAGACGGAGACCAGTACGGAAGATGATACGTCCTGTAAAATTAAGAAACTTTGTTGAATTTTAATTTTGTGTTTGTAAATTCTGTACATTTAATTAAGTTATTGTTAATTGTTTAATGTAAGTGGCTGTTGTTCGGGACGAACAATACTAAGGAAGGGGCAGTGTTACGACAGCGGAAGTCAAGTGACGCTAGTAACACGTCATGAACTTCTAGAACGTTCATATCCCTTCCTGAAGCCTCGAGAGGTTTACGATTGTTAACAACCGGTTTGTGGAGGTCATTAAATTCCAAGAACAGGTTCGCACGAATTTTATAGCTAATTGAAATAAATACATTTTGCGAAATCAATCTTAACCAACAATGAGGCAAAAAAGTGCAGTCGAGGAAGTCAAACGTCAGTAAATTCCTTTGTGAGCTAATAAAATTAAGATCATTCATGAAATGAATTCGTGACGTATTCATAGAATGAGTATTGGTAAAAATCAATTAGGTTAACAACTTCTAATATATAGAAAAGCCAGTGCGTTTAAGTAACACTTACCTTCTAACAATGGCTTTTAAGTTATGTTGCTTAGCAACAAAAGTATAACCTAATATTGTTTTTAGTCTGTGTACTGAAAGTATAAAATGAAATGTATATACAACAAAACTGGAAAAAATAGTTGTTGACTTCTTAATTTAGAGTCTCCGTTAATCAAAGAGGTTTTTTATTATTATTAAATACGTTGGAGATATAACAGAAAATAGCTTAATTCAGAAGCGATTTAAGTTTAAAACTGAATCGATATTTTTACTTTCATGATAAATTGTATGCACTTGGCTCTAGGCTAGGTGATCCCACACTACGACTTTAGGCTTATTATACTAACCCTTACTACACTTATAAGGTTTCACGGCACCCTTGCAACCCCATCACTAAAATCGTAACGGACAGACAGTAATTAAACTATTCTATCTGGATAAATGCATTTTGTCTTTTATGGCTGCTCCTAATTCGAGAAATCAAGTCGTGACGTGACACACATTGGATTTTATATAGGTTAGATGTTGTTGGAAACTTGCGAACTTTTATCACCAAGTCTTAAATTCTTGTTTTCCATCTAGTTAATTAACGGCACCAGAAGTAATGCCCAAATCCATCCCAATGTTGTTTTTTCAGCCAAAGGTTCTCTTTCTTAACCATAGCTTTCACTTTGGGGGCATTGCTTGGGATTAGCTTGGAATGAGTTTTCACAGCCCATTTCTTTTCTAAACCCTCTGCTATGCGAGTTTTCCTGTTTCCATGGGGATCCTTGAAGGGGCCCCTTTCTTCGAAATGTTGTGTTCTTTCGCTCTACATCGTTTAACAATTTCGCTGTATAAATATTATTCCTTGAAAAGGGCTGTCACATATTTTTCAACTGTAAATCTACCTATGGCGCCTTTACATTGTTGAACGGTCACGAATTAGTTGTGAGCCAAATATGCAGGTGCTAACCATTATGCTATGGCGACATAGCTCGTATTAGCATATGCAATTCGTTCTCATAAAGTACGAAGTGCCACCTGTGTAAGAGAGTTAAACGTTTTTAGATAACCAAATAGTACTCTCATGCCATTAAATAAAATTAGGTTTTTGTTTGTTTGTTGTTAAGCGCAAATCTACACAACGATTTTAGGCCTAATTATTATTCCAAATACACCACGCTATTTAAAAGGGAATGTGGATGATTTTGTACAAGTTATATTATTTTTACAAAGACTATCTAGAGCATTATTAGTTTACACAGAATGGCTCTAGTCTTTTTAGTTACCTTCATGACAGTAAAAAACAAATAGGTTTAAAAAAGGAAATATATCGCATTAAAAAAACCGGATAAAACCCTAGCACTTATCACAAAATCATGATGATGTAAAGTTTCTCATATTTTTTGAGGAACTAGATCAATTCGTTTAATAGTGAACGCCATTTAAACGATAGCTTTAATGTTTCTAGCAAAGTCTTTTTAATTACCTTCATGATAGTGTTACGCCTCCGTTCGTTAGTTAACTTTCCGTATAATTTCTTCCCGATGAAACTTTAGCGACACAAGTCCTTTCTTAAATAAAACTAGTTTATTCTTTCTCAATACCACTTTGAAATTCACTTAATTTTAACGGTCACACTATAAGTTAAACAAACGCTATAATTCACAACGAACGACACACGCGCTCGACCCAACAATACGTCTCTATCTCTGTCTGCAGTTCAATTACATTCCATTGTTGCCGTCACTTCTTACCGGTCTTATATATACAAGAATACCGCATATCTAGTGTAACGTTATTATTAGGCCTATACATAACTTACAAGTACGCGTGTTACAACGCAACTTTACTAGCAGGCTAGGCGGACTAGGTCTACTAGTTCTCTGATGAATCATTTGCCAGCAGGTAAGTGTTTTTTTATACAGATTCTTATGATCTTATCAAAATTATTATTATTAGATCTAACTTAGTTATATCATCTACTATAGGCCAAGCGTCCTAGGCCTACGTGTGAGTGCAAATCTGTGCTGAATTATTAGCCAGCGGGTGAACGCTTTTTCTACAGATTCTTATCTAAATAATTACGTTAATCTATTATTATTATACCTAAGGTTAGATCATCTATATACATAGCTCTAGGCCCCTAGATCTATATAATTAATATACCTTATACAGCTATGAAAATTGAAATGTTATGCTAATAATTGGTAAGCACGAAATTGCATTAGAAAATATTTTTCCCCAATAATTTATAAAATTTGTTAGATGATAGATCTATCATCTATGCATTAGTTTAATACATTTTTAAATTTTTAAGAAATATAAATTTTTGTGTTTTCGCTCCAAATATAACAGGACCCCTAGAAAAAAACAAAAAATAAATAAAATGGATAGTAACAGGTGAAAAACAAAGAAATGAATTATTAGAGAAATATATTTCAAAAAGTAAAGTTTTTTAACGTATTATGTATGGAAGAAATTAATAAAGATTTGAATTTTGTTAAGTTGAAAGATATTAAAACACTTTTTTAATTGAAAGTTTCTAAAGAATCTTTAACACTATCTGTAACGGCCTATTTTTATTTTCCCATTGATGGGGGTGGGGGGCTTTCTGGCCCCTCCTTTTTTTTAATATCTAATATTTTTACATACTGCTAGTGAGAGAACCTGTTGTTAAAATATTTGAATCCCACCACTGATCAACAGGTATATAAACTGGCTGGATATTGCATTAGAAAGAAATGCTTAAATTGATAATTTTGAACAAATGGACGAATTCAATGCAATCTTTTTATTAACATATAAAATTATAAGAAATCAGTTATTTGATTATGTGTACTTTATAATTAAGTACGTAGTACTCACAGTAGGGATCATGATGCAACAAAATGGCGACCATAAAAATCGCAGGTTTAAACTACTTTTAAAATGTGTAAATATTAAAAATGACTATTTCACGGTATTGGCTGAGCAAAACTAAAGCTTGTTGTACTTATTAGGCCGCCTACATCGCTATATATGTGTGTTGATGCTGTGAATCAAAATTTCACTATTTCAACGAATATTTATCCAAGTACATAAGTGATTTCCAGAAAAGCGTACAGAAAAAAAACGACGGACCTTATCGCTCTAATTCTTTCACAGAACTCTTCCGTCTGTGGTCCCAGTGATTCCTTTCTTGTACCGAAAAGGATACTAGTATACATACACAAAAGGAACACGATGCACTACTTTGGGCATATAAGAAGATCTAAGGGTGAGTTGATAGGGGTCCTGATGAGTAATAAATCAAATCGGGTATACGCGCGTCCCACGCTTGGTATTGCTGACGCATAAAAATACAACAAAATGGAAAGAAACAAGTATAATAGAAAAAAATGATTTTATAAAGACAAGTAGGGATCTATATATCTGTAACCCAGCTAGCTATAATAATATAGAAAGCTTTAATACTACAAAAAGTATTGAAACAAATAAGGCAAACTATTGTTACGTCTCCGTTTGTTAATTAACTCTCCGTAAATTCGTTCCGACGAAACTTTAACGACACAAGTCTTTACTTAATAAAACTGGTTTATTCTTTCCAAATATAACTTTACCGATACACTCAACTTCAACAATCGCGCTAAACAAACGGTGTAACAACGAACGTCTACAATACTTCTGACTGCAGTTCAATTACTCACTATCTACCCACACGCATTACATTCCCCTCTTTTATATATCTAGCCTACCCCATATCTAGCAAGAAC
>NW_013665735.1:578129-580794 GCF_000517525.1 Limulus polyphemus | reverse complement strand
CATGAAATTAAACCTTATTTTCAATAAGCAATCCTGAAAAATATTTGGGGTGCTTAACTTTTTTCCAGGTGTATAGATCAATTCGTTTAATAGTAAACGCCATTTAAACGGTAGTTTAAGGTTTCTAGCAATTTACACCCACTATAAAATGTACATTGGGGAACACAGAAGTACTGAGGCATTACGTATGTCTAGCAAACTAATAGCTTGTAATCTTACATTCAAGTAACCTATAGGCTTGTTTTATATCTACGGACGCAAACTTACTAAAGTGATAGAAAAATTAAAGCTTTATCAATGTTCTCCATTATCTAAGTGTTTCAAATACACAACACTGTTTTCAATATTGCACCTATTTCTTTTTATAATAAGCAATGAGCTCATATAAGTCCGTAATAGCTGATGATATAAAAGGGCGCTACCTGGGCGAGTAATGAAGTTGCGAAACGTACTAAAAACAAACAAAATAATAACAAATAATTTATTCTGAATTCTGGATACGTGGTTCCATAGTTCGTGACCGTTACCACCTAAAAATAAATAAATCACAATCTGCAGTTAGGGGCATTAGGTACGTTATAAGAGTGACGGTTAAATTCCACTATTTGATTAGAATAGCCCCTGAGTTGGGAAAAGGTGGTGTTGACTCGCTGCTGCCTTTCCTCTAGTTTATCTCTTCCAAATTAAGAACGGCTAGCGCAGGTAGCTCTCGAATAGCTCCGTGCGAAATGTTACAAACAAGATACACTATGTTCACGTTATCTTTTCTAACAAAATTTAATATACTTTATATTCATGTTTCTAGCCTTACTATCTGTAAAATTTTATTTTTTGTAGATTCGTGCATTTACTATACATATTTATGAGATCGTAACCTATTATATCACCAAAATTTACTGTAAACCCTAAACTCTAATGTTAGTAGCTTTCATTCCTGCAATGTTGGACGTATTCTAAACATGTCACTTATTAGCCGCTGTATAACGGTTCACAGAATGGCTCCGAGTTTTTCAATTACAAACTTTTAACTCATAGCTCTGTCATCTCTTGACCGATTTGAGATGTAATTACAGTTTTGGACCCAGGAAGTCAAACCCTTTCTATTGATGTATTTGAACATGTCCAAAGTCTCATAGATTAATTTCATCTGATCCGGCATAAAATAATTTTAATTTGAGGGTAGGCTGGTAAAGATCCTGATGAGTAATAAAATCAAATCAGGTATACACCTGTCCCACGCTTGGTAATGCAGGCGCACAAATATACAGCTAATAAAAGGGAAAAAATGTCTCATAGATTAATTCACTGTAATTCTGTGTAAAAGAATTTCAAGTGCCGCAGCTATTGAGAAATCCCTCTTGTTTTCATATAATTATTAGTGAAGTGAAAGTGCTTGGATGCAAGACTGAAGCAAGGTGTTGTTTATTTGAAACATTTGGTTAATGTTGAAATGTAAGCAAAGTGCGGCGTCTTTTAACAGATGAGAATACATGAACACAAAGGCCATTGGTAAAAATCATCCACTTGTCCCACACGGTAATATACATCATAATCAAGAAGGATCTTCGTTTGTAAACGAGACCAACAGGGTATGGGTTCATCAAGATAAGGCTTTCAGTCATACCTCCTGTTCATCAGTCTGATATCTGAAGTAGCTGGAGAATGAAATGGATCTTCATGATATTCCGTACAAAGACATGCTGGATATCGCCTATGGATTTCTGTGCGATTGAACTGTTGAAACGGACGCTGATTGTAAGAAACTAATTGTAAGAAACGCAAAATTTTACATCCTCCACGTGTATAGCAGCGAAAATCAATCCTATTCTGTACTTCCAGTACATCATACTGGTTTTACAGGCTTTAGGAGTCTCTACCTTTTACATAGCAGAACAGAGAAGAGGCTGTCGACATAATTAATGTCCATGCCAAATAGTCTCAACACTGGGCAAGGAAAAACATATGTTTGCCAGACGTTTAAAGGTCTGTGAAGAGCATAGTCAAAGAAAATCTTATACAGACCAAAAGTATAATTTTTAATAACAGTACAATTTTTCAATTTGTTTTGAACTGATATATCAGTACATTTTCGGGGGATAATCATAACCAATTTTGATTACTTCAGCCTTGACTCAACTGAGATCTTATGTATAAGTAAGGTAACAGGATTTATTGTGTTCGTCTAACGGTTTAGCACTGATATTAGTGAAAGCTAAATCCAACGTCGTCTGTTTAACTCAATAAATATATTTAAAAGAACTAAATGTCAATTATTTGTGTGTTAATCAGAATAAGGCCAAGTCTGATCTGATTTTAAAATTCTACGACCATATTTTGTTAGTGTTCTCGTTATTGGTATATGTTGTACCTTTCACATTCATTTGTTGTTGGTGATCTAGATTCTAAATTATTAGTTTCTACTGTCTCCGAGGCGAAATTATTATAGACTCATTTTCCTAGCTTTACTCTTAACGCTGATTTATTAGAGCATTTTATTGGCTGCAAAAAAGGTGTTTAAATAATCAATTAATACTAATAAAGCAAATCTTAAAAGTAGTGGTATATGACTCATCTGTAAACTTAATAACTTAATACTGTTACGTATCTGCTTGTTTGTTAATTTCCCGTAGAAATTCTTTCCGTGAAACTTCAGCGATACAAGTCC
>NW_013665735.1:561607-577151 GCF_000517525.1 Limulus polyphemus | reverse complement strand
CACACACACACACACACACACACACACAATAAGTAATGATAAAACTTTGCTAATATAATGTCCTTTTTCATCATGAATCTACCGTTTAGAATACCATTTTCAGCTTGAATATGTTTTAGTAAAGAACATATTTCAGGATTGTTACAATGACTCAAAATCCACAATTCATTATTATTATTAATAGGGGCTTGTAATGCCTGATGCTTATGAACGACTTATTCTGGATGTATTTTGTGGAAGTCAAATCCATTTTGTTCGAAGTGATGAGCTAGCACAAGCTTGGCGAATCTTTACTCCAATACTACATAGAATTGAGAAACAGGATGTAAAACTAGTATCCTATACCTATGGAAGGTGAGTAACTTAAACTTTCCTTTACAGCAATCTATAGATACTGATTGTTTACTGAGTGGAATCAATAATTCATGAAAGCCGTATATATATATATATTTATGCCAGAAGTAAAGAGAGTACGTAAAGTATTTCCAATTTCTACATATTGGGAGTAGTTTTATGGCTTTTCTAAAAATAAAAAAATCATTAAAGAGATCAGAACTGGACGTTTAGGTATAACGAAATTATACACATTATTAACAGATTTTGACATTAATATGAAAATATTTCGGCGAAAGATTACAGCCCTATTAGACAGTTATATAAGTATATTAGACTAAGTTTGTTTTCCCTATATCAGCTTGGATGAAGATAAAACAGGTGTAAAATGTTAATTCTTGAACTTTTTACAGTCGTGGACCAAAAGAAGCTGATGAATTATGTCAAAAGAAGGGTTTCAAGTTTTATGGAACCTACAAGTGGGTAAAGCCAGCAAATTTGTGAACTACACTTACACTTGTTTTGTTACTGAAATGTATTTTTGTTTAAATCAAAGAAACTGATATTTGGAGTGATTCATATTTCTCTAATATTTATATCTTGTTTTCCCTATATAGAAAAGGTAATCTTTTGTGTAGTTGAGCTTTATCTGTTTTCTAAGAATTTTGGAAAGTAAATTAAAAAATTAGATATATAAATTGTCTGATTATAATCGAATGCTTCAATTATTTTTTAGAGAGAATTCCATTTTTCAGTGCTGAAGAACAATAGCAAAGTTTCAACTTATTATATAAAGAAACTTAAATAGCCTAGTAAGCTTAACTGGAATGAAAAAAATGTAACAAGGATATTCTTTGTTGAGATTAGTTTCATTTGAAACTATTGACACGATACCCAAGTTGGGGAAAAATTTTTATTTTTATATGAAATGCTAATAAAGATAAAAATGAAAATTAATACTGAATTATTATTATTAATTCAAGGTTAAATGTACTAAAAAAAAATGGAACTACAGTGAGCTTTCATTAAATAAACAAAGGGTTGCTATATACATAAAACAAGTAGTATATTATTATAAGAATGTACTTTATTTCAAATTACTTTGACCATATGTTTATTCCATGAGGTGACTGCTGAACTAAAATAATAATTTTCTTATTCCCACTGGTATGTCCTGAAATATCTCTTGTGACTTCACATTCTAACTGTGTAGATGCTAATACAATTTGCAAAGCATTTTAGACCTTTTGGTTTATTTGGAGTAATATAACTATATCCTAACTCCTCCACTAATTTAAATTTCACATTGAAACCAAATCAAATTATTTTAAAGGAGCATTTTATTATTGTGATACAAGAATGTTGTAAAGTTTGTACAAGTATGAAAGTATATATTTAAAATGGATAAAGAATCATCTGCCTTTTCACTAATACATAATTATGAAATAGCAGTACATAAACAGGACATGAAACACTACAGTTTACTTCCATTATTTATAGCAGTTACAACTGGAAAAACGTTTTACTTCCTAGAAAACTACCCATTCTGAGATTCAAAGAGGCATTTTTCTACATTTTCTGAACAACTCACCTACCAAAACATGCTGAAGAGGCTTATTTTATAACTTGAAAATCTTCATTTTTTAAAGTTTGTATGACAATAGTTTACAATTTTTTTAAAAAAAATATTTTCCATTAAGAGCTAAATGTTGCCTATCAAAATCAAGGATATTTATTAAGCCATACCTTAGCTAGTTTTACACCTTTACTAAGATAACTTTTTTCACAGCTATATTTCTAAGTTCATTAACTTGTGGCAAAAATATCAAAAATGAAATGCTGCTTTCCCAGAGTCAGTCACTTATGTACCAGATTATTCTCCATAACTTCCATTACACACTGAGTCGTCTGATTTTAGAAATGCAGTTACATTATTATAAAACTGATGTTTCAGGTAAAGTGGCACATACAACATTTGCTCATTAACCTTTGTTGCCCAGTTAGGTTCAACCTGCCCAAAGGAAAATATTTCACCATTGAATAAAAAATTGTAGAAATTAAACTTGAACTTGTTCTTACACATATTTTTTTAAAACACTTTAGTTAACATTTATTTAGTAAAATGTTGTATTTATTGAATAAAAAATGTTTAAAAAATCTAAAATCTTGATTTTTGAGTTGATTTCACTGTGTTACAAACAAAAACAATTAGTATTTGTGAATTTTCTGAATTTTTCTTAGGGTATTATGACACTTGTTTCCCCAGGAGGAAAGTCGAAATAGTTTTGAAAAAACAGAGCCAATATGAACCTTGTAACTTAGCTTTGAGAAACAACAGGCTAGTGATCTAAACACATAATGAAAGCCCTTTCTTTGTTCTTTTAAACTGTGTGTCTCAATACAGCTTCTAGTTGAAACAAAGTGATAAAAGCTGAGCTTGGTGACATGTTGCAAGAATAAAAGACTTTTGGGAACAATTTTCACTACAATTACATTCCTGATTTGTTTTAAACTTGTTCATAATTTTCTACACAATATAAATTATGATGTTGTAGTATGATAGTAAAAGAAATGCTTTCCTGTAAAGAAACAGGCTTAATTAGATGACTTCACAGTTTACGTATTCAAGTTTTGTTTTGCTGAAAAGGCAGTGGTTTTGAACCAGTGTTTACATTAGGCCTTATTGGCATAAGTAACTATTTAAATGGGCAAAAGAAATCACTGAAAAGAAACATAAAAATATACAGCTGAATATAAAATGAGTTTAAACCTTATTACATATATTAAATGAGACTGATAAATAATTAAAAAAAAAGGTGGCTTGCTTATAATTTTGGTATGGTATAAAAGTTATTTTTACTATGCCAGTGATCGTATGCACTGTGAAACTGTGTGCAGTTTTTAAATAAAGAAAGATATAATTTACAGTTTTATAAAATAAAAACTTTATTAGAAAGTAGAAAAACAAAAATCAGTAATTAAAATATATAATGCATGTAAGCATTAATTGTGTTAAAATTACACATATCACAATAACAAATTTTCCAAAATGCACAGCTATAAATCCATACAAAGATTGCATATAAAAATTTTATTTTGTAATAGCTCTAAAAGCTGTAGAAGGAAAATCAGTAATTAAAATATACAACGCACCTAAACAACATCTTTTAAAAAATGCAAAGCTTGCATAGAAATATTTCATTTTTTAAAAGATATATAAAGCTGTTGAAAGCTTATATAGAGTTTTGAATGCATCAAATCAATGCACTCATGTGTTTTAAAGTTAAACTGCATAAACAAAAACTCGGGCAGTAACACATAAAATTCTACATATTTCTTCAAGCAACATATCAATGAATTTTAACGTGCATTTTGTAACCAATATTCCTATTTTTTTTGCAGACAGAACATTAAATTAAATACTTCTGATTATGCTAGAAACATTGACATATAATACTATTAGCATCATGACCAACATGGAACTTTTTGTACTGTAACATGTTGCATGTGTACTTCCATTTACAATATTTTGGATGGACAATTTATGAAATATATAAGCTTGTGCAATTTCCAGACTTTTCCAATAAGCACAAACATAAAAGTCACAAAATTGTAACTTAAAGACATTCAAGCATTCTTGAATTTGGCTACATCAAAAATTAAGTAGTTTCAAGGTTCTCAAGGACTGGTATACACTCTGTTGATATAGGAGAATGGCTCAATATATGGTTTAAAATAATATTTATATCTTAATGCTTAACTAATAATTTTCATAACAGTGTTTCTAATTTTTCATTATTGTGTCAAAAGCCAATAATTGGATTAGAGTTTAATGTACTTCACCAAGATACTAGATAAATTAATACCGAAATTTGTTCAGAAGTGGCACTTCTTTATGTCTTGTGATAAAACAACATCTGTATGCCCATCTTTATCTGCATGCTTCCTTAAGGTTCTGATCGATATTAGTAAAACTAGCTTCTTCACAAAACTTGTATGATATCAGTTTCTTGCTAAGTTTATCTACAAGTGTCCATAAAATATAGATTATGAAGCTGGTGAGGGTCAGCTGTAATATTGTAGATCTCCACAAAATTCTGTAGAACATAAGAAATTAATTTCAAATCTATGTTAGTAAACAATAAGGATACAAAAGAAATATATGAATAACTGAAACCTAACTTTCATGAGATTTTCTCTCATGGTAAACTTAAGTGATCAAGCATAAATCATAAATAAACATTTGAAAGAAATTTGACAAATTTGATAGACAAGTTAACAGCACATGGTATACATTATTATATACTTTTAATTCTTAGATTGTGATACAATTTATTGGTTGCACAGAGTGATAAATCACATTTCAAACATGGTTTTTCTAAGAGATTTATATGAATTGAATCAAAGTTAGTGATCCAAGAATGAATTAACTAAGTTTTAGTAACTGGTGATCAAATTTATAGTATGTAATTATTGCAAATTCCAAGGTATAGTCAAGCTGAAAATTATCAATTAAGGTTTGTTGTATACAAATTAAAAGTAACTATAGTTAAAACTGCATAGGCAACACAAATAACAAAATTAAATAATAGGTTGAACAAGCACCAAGTTTTTTATTATTTTTTTTCATAGAAGGATGATGTTTGAAGCTAATGCTCTTCATCAGATCGTAACTGTACTATCTGACGAAGAGTGCTAGCTCGAAACATCATCCTTCTTTAAATAAATAAAAAATATATATATATGTATAAAAACTTGGTGATTGTTCAACCTATTATTTAAACTAAAAGTAACAACTACTTATATTTATCATTTTATAATCAAGAAAAAAACATGGCCAATGGCTCTAGGGTCTCACAAGATCCTGCAACTTACATTTTAGCTCAGGTCACACTAAATTATAAAAGTAAAGATCAACTAAACAAATACGGAAATATGGACACTAGAGCTGGGTGATTAACTTAATTAATAGACAAAATTAATAACCAATGAATATCAATTACTGTCACATAAAATAATCAATTAATCAAAATTAGTTTCCAATTATTCCATCTATCCAGTAATTGAAATATTGCCATTATGACTATTTGTTATTATTTTCAATTAATTCAAGCTTGTTCAGCATAGTCAATTAGTGTTATAACTCACAAAAATATTCAAAATTAGGGTATCTAATTATTGCTATTTTCAATTATTTTAAATACCCAAGTAATTGAAATATTGTCATTCTGTTTGTTGTTAAGCACAAAGCTACACAATGGGCTATCTGTGCTATGACCTGCCTACAAAGGATATCAAAATCGTAACCCAATTTTTTGCATTAACATTTTTTTGAGCCATCTTGTAAGTATAATCGCTTTTCTTAATTTTTTTTAGCCATCTCATGTGAAAATAATTGACTAGTGGATTCTATTAATTGCCCAGTTCTAATGAACTCCTCCTGTGAAGCACATTATTTTTTTTACATGAAAAATAAGGTCTACATATGATAGTGGTCAAATTAAAGAACAGTTTTTTCTTACAATTAATAAATTTAAAAAACTAAAAAGTTTTATTTTTCATGCTGAAAGCAAATTTCTGGAGACAGAAATTATAAAGCAACTGAGACCAAATGTACTTAAATAAAAAGTGTTCTTTTGTCTCAAATATATTATCTAACCATAAGAAATTCATCAATGCTATTCATTTCATGTTTTTTACTCACATTATAAACTTCAAAGAATATAAAAATAATTATTTTAAAAATACAAATCATTATGTATACAAAAATCTTTGGAGACACAAAATATATATATATATAGCACCTGAAATATCATACCTGGTGATCATCGAAAACACAAATAATGCTGTTTTCAGAAGAAGAAAGTGTTCTGAGGCATGTGTAAGTGTTGTTCCAAGAGTCCTCACAGATACAATCCGGAACACAGTTCTGGGATACAGGGAATGAAAAAAAAAATTACAGCTCTGTAATACAGTAGTTACAATTGAAAAATATTCCTCACAACTACATATTGTTGTATATTTTAGATCTTTATGGTCTGAACACCATAATAATTTTTTTTCCCATTAGACCAGAAACACAGATGTTAACATTTTCTTACACTGAAAATGTATTTCTGACAGGTACTTAACTCTCTTTCACAAAGCATTGCTAAAAAAATTTTTTGTAATCAGTGCCTTTATACCCCATCAGTTTCACACCATTTCTGAACATGTACATATCATGTGACTACTCTCCACCAATAGTATTGTACTATCTATACTAGTGCTGCTAGCTCTCTCTGCTATTCCTGCTTAATCCTCACTTTCGAGAATTGACAGGTACCAAAATAAGAGCATCATTAGTGGGGAGGATGGGTGGAAAGTGTGTAAGAGGAGGTAACTACCTATATGGTGTGCTCGGAGATGAGAATGAAGCACACCTATGGGGTACTTCATTACTTCTGGAACAGGTATGATCTTTGCCCAGGAAGAAGGAAAGTAATACAAAATGGGCAGAAAAGGAAAATACTTACACAACTGTAATACATTCTGAGATGTGCAAGCTGTAGCAACGTATTGTTGCGTATCTGTGTGTTTGTTAATTTCCGGTATAAATTATTTCCGAGCAACTTCAGCGATACAAGTACCTTCTTGATTAAAACTAGTTTATTCTTTCTCGATACAACTTTGTAATACACAGAATTTCCACAGTCACTTTAACTTAACTACTTTTATAAACACACGCTATAATTCACTACTACTACTAGTAAAACTATATAAATATGAAATAAGTGAAAAGAATACTACTACTAGTAGTAAAACTATATAAATATGAAATAAATGAAATTAATACTACAACTAGTACAACTATATGAATATGAAACAAGTAAAAGTAATACTACTAATACTAGTAGTAAAACTATATAAATATGAAATAAATGAAAGTACTACTACTAGTAAAACTATATAATGCAATTAATTTAATCAATAGTCAAACTGGGAACTAATGACATCAATAAATCGCATTGATGTTTAAATTAATGCTCTTTCGAATTAAAATATAAAGTTCAGAAACATATTACATACATGTTCTGACTTCCTTAGGAATGAAGCATATAATCAATTTAGAATAGAACATTATCTTAACAAGAACCATCTGGTTACGTTACTCACCCAAAATATGAAATTAAATACCATAAGGCAGATCTTCATGAAAGTTAATGCTGCCTCTGTCTGCAAACGTCTCCCCATTATTCTAACTGTGTTTTATATTCAAGTTAAACGTGAGTATTAAATGACAGGTTGCTTACTTTTAAGTTATCTTAACTACAATTAACGTTTTCTTGACGCAGTAACCTTTCCTACCTAAAAATGACAAGCAACTACCGCACTGTTTCTATCTCCCTACTATGACGTTTGTGTAAAGCCCAGAAATTAATCCAATGACCTTAAGCTTCTACGTTTTATCGCTAGAGGACAAACTATCCGATGATTTAAATAACCATTTAGCAATTTCTAAAACCATGTATTTCATCTTGACATTTAAAAAGAAAGAAACACACTTAAGCACTCAGAAACACTGTATTTATAATTTTCAAGGACTATTTATTGTATATTTTAATTCTTAGAATTAAAATAATTATGTAACTTCAATAACGTATTGTTACGACAGCCGAAGTCATGTGACACTGGTAAAAGTCATGAGATTCTCGAAGGATCTTGAATTGTCCTGGCAACTCTAGTCTGTTCCATGCGCCCTCTTTTTTAGTATATAAGCCCGGCAAATAAAGCAGGAATGATATAGATAGAGAGACTGAAGATAGAGGTAATCGAGTCAAGCCGTAAGTAAAGTGTGTGAATCCCTTGAAAGTAATACTGCTACTAGTAGTAGAAGTACTACTACTAGTAAAACTATATAAATATGAAATAAATGAAAGTTTAACTTGTATAAGCACTAGAAATACTATTTGAGTATTTGTCTAACATACTCTCTAACAATTAGATTGCAAGTTTTTAGCTTTAAGTTTAACACCTTGAAGTTGGTTACTTACTAGTTCACAGACTATAATTTATAAAGAATTTCTTTAAATTTATCATTGACAGTTTATTTAGATTTTTAGTTCCTGCACAATAAAATATTCAGTTAGGCATTTCACATAGGCTATTTAATATTTTTTTTATAAGTTTTCAGTAGTACCTTAAGAATCCAATTTCAAAAAAGTTTGTTAGATAGGAAAACTTCTTTTTAAACCATTTTAATTGATATCAAATATAAAATGTGAAGCTGTTTTCTTTTTCCAAATAATATCAGATGGATTCTTATACCTTGCTGACAACAGAAGCTAAAGTAATTGTTTTATAATTTGATGGACAGAAAACACATTGGCACCCACATTAAACTACTTTGGAAATATTTGATTCCTTCCCCTTCTTAATAAGAATCTTAGGGTTTTAGGATAACATATGGACAACAAGGGACCATTAGGTCATTAAAATTAAAAGTTGTCTTTGCATACCCATCCCTAAAAAGAGAAAATTTAAACCTACCCTTCATTTTTCAGGAAATTATTGATTCGTCTCTTAAACTTCTGGCTTAATGCAACTTGTTTGACAAGTCAATCACCTTGTTATTGTGTTAAAAAATAAAACTGTTTTAATTGGAGCTTATGCTGTCGTTCAAATTTTAAGTTTCTGTCCTCCAATCCTATTATCTTTGGAATATAGCACAAAGAAATCAGAAGCCTTTATCCTATCAATCCACTGGATAAACTTGAACACTGTATAAACTCTTACCCTTCTTTTCTCAAGAGAAAATAGCTAAAAAATCTTTACCCATCCCTATAGGATAACTCATTCAACATGCAAACTTTACATAAAAATTGAATATCTTCACTACTAGCATCTTTAAAAGTGCATGTCATTCAAAGTTCACAAATAAAACCCACTTTTCCACCCAGTGAGTGCTTAACACATACATTACTCTTAACCAATTTAGTTTGGCAATAGATAATACTAAACACAAGTAGCCTATTGGTAACACTGTTAAGCCTGAAGTTTGAGAATTAAATATATTAAATTAATTTATCATTATTTTACCGTCAAACTAAAATAATTAAGTTTTGCTGTAAAATATAAATGACAAATAACTGGCCTTTACATGATATTTATGTAATAGTACAATACATTTAGCCTGTTTCAGAACTTATTGATAAGCTGAATTGCAAGTAGAGTCAAGATTAGGGTTATCAGATATACCAGTAAAACTGGGATTGTCCTTATTTTTAGCCTTTTTTTATTCCAGTCAGAAACAGTAAAAGTATTAAATAGTCTCAGCTTCTTTGTACCTCAATATGCATTTGATGTATATAGTTTGCCATTATACATAGATCCTTTTATATTTTTGGAGAATCAACTGACTAAGATCATATGGTACAGTGTTTTAATACTGAGTCATGTAGGGATGATCTATGTATAGCTGTATCATCTATAATTCTTGCTTGCATTCTTTTTGGCACTGCAATCCCTACATCATTTTACATTTACCAAATGTTTTTTTATTATTTGTTTTGTGACGTTTCCCCCACCCCCACCCGACTGAAAGTTAGTGTATTTTTTGAATGTGTGAGATAAAATTTGATATTGTGTATTGATTTTTTTACTCCTTCATATCATACACAATATAGGGATTGGCTCCCTAAAGACACAGATTGTATAGTGTACAAAGCATTGAGTATTTTACATGTTACAGTCATCTAATGTTCATCTATTATTGGCTGTTAATTCCTGTTTCAGTCTGTATTTAAGCTTTTTAAAGGAACACCATATTCATGTATAAAAGGTAACTTCAAGGGGTAATGATAACATCATTTCCACTAGTTATATTTTTCTTTTAATTACTACTAGTTATTACAACTAAGCAATGACATCATGCACTGCCCAGAATCACAGAGTGGATTTAGGTTTAAACTGATGTTAGTGATAAAGTAATTGTAGAGTTATCTCAACTGAAACAAGAAAGATGAACAATTTGGTGGGTTGGTCACTTTCTGATTGGGTAGAAAAACAAAGTAAAACTCTGTCATTGTTGATATTTTAGCATACGTATTTGTAATATGCCTATTAAGTACCTTGGCCATATCTACACAGAGTCCACTGACTATGATGCAGTCCCAGTTATGTTTTCCAAGCTTTTCCAAAGTAGCTCCTTCCTATCTGCAATAAAACAAAAGTATAAAAGTTCCTTTGGGGGGGGGATATGTTTACAGAGTATGCAGGTGGGAGTCTCCAAGTATCTCTATACTCCACATATTCAAATATACTTTGTGGAAATGTTTAATTTATTTTTACTGATAATAACCCTCTGCTTTAATTGGAGATAATGAGATAATTGTTGTTCACTGGATTGGGTCTTATGTTAAGTTTCTTGATCCTCACTTGGAGCATCACTAACTTCCTGAGGACATCTAGCCACTTGTTACTTATATTTTGACTTTCTTGAGGGTATGATAGTTGAGTACATCTTTGTTGCATGCCTAACTTCAGGAGGATAGTTTACTCAGTTTCATATGGTAAGTATTTGTAAACCTGTTATTCTTTTGGGCAGTCTGATATGGTGAACTTTGCTGTAAATCTGATCTATGTTTCTTGGCAAGCTTCCAAAGTTTACTGTGAAACAGCAGTCCACAGCAGAGGGTATGGCAAATCCAAGACTATATTGAGCCTCTATGTCACAGATTAAACTTTAGTTTTTGCACTTGATGAAAAGTAGTATGTAATGTTATCAAACAGTTGGTCTCTGTATAATACAAGTAATAAATTTGGTGTAATGCCACAATATAATTGATATACATAAACCTCAAGTTAAAAGGACTTAAGCTCTGTAAATAACATTAACACTTTCTATGTTTTTGTTAAGAGATCCAGGTTTGTATGGGTGAGAACTGAATGTGTCCCTTCACAACAGGTTTGTAAAGCATTTGATTTATTGTGGTTTCAGCAATGGATTAAGTTAAGGCTGTTACTTCTTCCCTCAGTACCTCTCTGATGCAGGTTAAAAATTTTCCTTTTCACCAAATGATTTTATAGAGTAATGTTTCCCAACCACTGGTCTACATGATGGTTGAAAAAAAAAATGATATATAGCTGGTGATGTACTTTAAAAAGTTCATATTACATTGAGCTGTCTATGAAATTTCGAGAACAGAACTTGCTGGTCTTTGGTTGAAAAAGATTGGGAATTTTCATTACCACATCATCATTTTGGAAGTCTTTTGGGAATAATCTCTGCTTTTTTTCTCCTCTTTTCAAAAAATACACTTTCCTTACTGCTTCCTAATGTCTCACCTCCAATTCATTCTCTGGATTCTGGCAATAAGGTCATGGTAGGACAAAAATAAAATGTTTGAAATTAATATTTGAACTCAAAAATTAAATTCAAAGAGACTCACCTCTGTTCTTGCCCTCTTCTGCACACCAGTAGATTCTGAAGAAACTGACCATTTAAGAGTACAGTTTGGAAGTCAAATAAAGTTAATTATAATGTGAAAAATTATGACTGACATAGAATTTTAAGATTGAGGATATAAATCACATGATACATAATATAAAAGATTTTAAATGGAATTAAACTTTTGCAAGATGTTAAATTCAAAATGGGAAACAGGTACAGCAGTGTAATACAATGTTTATTTAATTTTTGAAAACTAAGAGTGAAATACCTCCAGAAGTTATTTTAGCTTGTTTGTGTTAGTTTATCTGCACATACATGTATACTATTTAACAGTAGCTAGCACCAGTCAATATTCACAGGTATCTATTGTATATCGGGGATAATTTTTCTTTTTTAAAAGTAAAAGTGAGGAGTAATTCAAAAACAATCTTTTTGGTAAGATGTTAATAATTGACTTGTAATTCTATCAAATATTTTTGTTTCTACTGTTTATGAAATAAGTAAAATTTGCAAATATAAATTTTTTATAGCAACTAAGCTGAATATATTTTTTTATCAACATATCAACTGTTTTTCCATCATTAGTCTGGTTTTTATACACATTTCCTTGTTTAAATTTCAGTTAACTGGTATTGGCCTTTTAGTTATTGGAATATGGATGAAAGTATCCTTGTACCAGTTTCTGCAGCTCTCAGATGAGTACAACAATGTAGCTCCCTATGTCTTCATTGGTACAGGTGCAGCTATAACAGTTGTGGGATTTTTTGCTTGCTGTTGCACTGTAAAAGGGCAACCTGTTCTTTTGTATTTGGTAAGGTTTTTAGTCCTATTATTTTAAATATAACACATAGAAAAAAATGTTTAAAAATCTCAAAAAAAATACCGACATCTTGTAACTTCATTATACGAAAGTAACACTAAAATGGCAGTTGGCAATTTACTTTCAAGATATGCCATCAATAGTGATATTACAGTGAATTATGAAATATAGTAATAATAATAATAATATGGACTTTATATTTACATTCTTTAATAATTTTCAAGCTTGTTTCATGCTAAGTGTCTTGAAATAGTTTTAGTAAATTTAACTTATTAATTACTTCCCTATTGTTTGAAAAGAACATTTTAGCCAGGTATTCAGATCATTCTGGTGTTTTGTGTGCTGCATGTCAGTACATGTAATATACTATGTGTAGATGTATACTAAATGAATTGGTTCAACAAGTAAGCAGTTGAGCTGCAAGCTACTCACATTGACAAGTCAGATTTCTGGATATGAGCAGATGATGTAACATATGGTTATAACATGAAAATAATCATTGTTATTAGATCCTTAATAATTGTTATAGCCATATTAAATTCCCCATTCTTAAGTATACCAGAGCATATTATACAAACAATATCCTAAAAAGGCAAAGTACAAGTAACTTATTATTTTGTGTTTGGTGTAGTCAGTTGTCTTTATTTGTTATTTTACTTAGAGCAGTTTTTAGATAATGTAAGCTTCATTCTGCTCCATCAAGAAACATTTTAAACAATGTAGCCATAGAAAAAAAAATTCCAAATAGTTTTGGATGATTAACTTGATTAATCAATTAATGTCACATAAAATAATCAGTTAATTGAAATGATGATTAAATTGATTAATGTAATGAAAATAATAACTTGGTGTTTATGATTATTGGTTTTCAGTTGTCCAAGTAATCAAGATATTGTCATTGTGATTTTTTTTATTATTAATTTCAATCAATTCAAAGTTGTTCGACTTAATCAATTAGTGTTGTGTCCCACAAAAATAAACAGCTAATCAAAATGTGTGTTTCTAAGTCTCATGAGAATAATCAATTAAGTGGGATCATTTAATGAGCTTGACAAATAATTGATCAGCAGCTTCTACTAATCATCCAATTCTAATCCAAAAGAACTTGATAGCTTGTATATCTGCTATCTTTGCTTCTAAAAGCTCCTAAAATAGTTTAAGTACTTCTGTTATTCAGTTCAAGTTTGTAATTTTATTATATTGTAACTTATATCAATGTTTTTTGATGTGTAATTTAGAGTGGTTAGTGTTTTAAGAGTTTTTAGCTTCTGATCATATTTTTACTGTAACAAATAACTATGTAACTTTAAAAAAAACATTTCCATTTTAGCTTTCAGCTTTCTTAGTGCTGGTGTTTGTATTAGAATTGGGAGCAGCTATATCTGGCTACATTTTCCGTGGAAAACTCAATACTGGTTTCAGAACTGGTTTGCATGAGGCTTTGAAAAAGTACAAAGGACATAATAGTGTACAAGACAAGGATCTGGACCTCCTTCAGTCAACTGTATGTAACCATTTGATATTTTGAACACATTTCTCATAGTTTGGCCCTTGAATGTTATTTACAACATTAGGTTTTAATTTTATTTCAAAACATTGCATCTTACAGCACCTATAAGTTTCTTAACATTATTATTAAGCTGAGACCATAAATTTATTTTCTGTTGTAACAGATAATGTAGGTTGCATGAGAAATGTTAATGAATGAATATCCATAGTGCTATAGATGTTCAGTTTCTACTATAAAGCTACTCAAAGAAGATGTAGAGAATTTGAAAACACACTCATCTTTACAAAAATAATGAAATTCTAAAGTTATTTTAAAATATAAGTGTCAGCAGCCATTTCTAGTTTTCCATTCTGTCAACACTCTGTAACTTGTGAACTTTATTGGACTTATCTGTTGTCTCAAATTCTTCAGACTTTCAAGAAGACAACTACTGTTGAAGAAGCAGTTACTGTTCTAGGGAGTTGTGACCTGGTTGCAAAATATAAAATTTGTTTAGTTTCTTCAGGCTGTGGCCATAATCTGAATTTTTCCTACAACAACAACAAACGCATAAGATAATTCACTCATTGAAACCGAGGAGAAACATTCAAAACATTACAAGCCAGTTATCATCCCAGCATATATTGCAGTATACCTAGTCAATCTGAGTGAGAAATTTGGTTAAGCATGTGACTTCAGTTTGGCCATGGCCAACTTCACTGGTCATAATGATTAGCAGAATGTTCATATACAGAATGTTTCAAACAAGAAACAGTCCATTTAACTGAAATTCATGTGGGATGCTGTCTTTGCTGTGGAATCTAAAAAAAATCTTTCCATTAAAATGATGGAAAGGCCTGTGCCTTTCTTGTATTTTAGCCATTGTGGTTGACATCTTTCAATATCTCTCTTGCACCACAGGAGGGGTTGTCCCTGATTGGGAACTTGTTACTATTCTTCACAACCTGTGGTTGATGATGATTCCTGAAGAAACCTTGACTCAGTATTTGTTTTAAGGTGGATTTATTGAAAGCAATAAGGAGGAGATAAAGATGAGAAAAAAGAGTGGGAATTGAATAACATTGGAAGATTAAGTTAATGAGGAGAAGACAAAGTTATTTGACTAGCTTAAAATGCATCTTTGAAAGGTGTCCTTTATTTGCAGATTATTTGTAACTTAAAGCTTTATTGGACTGTTGAAATTTTGTTATAAGAATAAAAAAAAAAAAAAAGAATATTGAGGAACAAGATATAGACAAAATGTTGCTGTTTATTATTTAGCTTAAAGTTAGGATTTAAGTGCAAAAATAGTTTCAGTTTTTAAGTAATAGATTATGGTTTAAAAATGACCAAGCAAAATGACAAGCATTTTTATGAACTTTAAAATGTAAAATATAAAAAAAAAATTTCAATGCTTAATAATGTTTTTTACCACAAAAATTATTAGATAGTGTTTGAAAGTAGTTTAACA
>NW_013665735.1:558409-561488 GCF_000517525.1 Limulus polyphemus | reverse complement strand
TAACTCTTTCAGCATGGACTCTGTCCCTGGCACTGACTTCATAACCATTTTGTGCTTGTTATTGTTTTCATGCTATATCTTTCAGTAAGCGAATGTTAACAAAATTTGGCAGATTATCAGTAAACATTACAAAATATCAAATTTTGTTATTAAGCTTTAGGGTTTTTAAAGCAATGTTTTTCTCGTGCCTTTTTTTTCTTTTCGCATGTTGCCTACCAAACATGTAAAGTAATTTTCATTTTAAGATTAAAAATACTTTTATGCATTAGAAAATTTTCAGGTTTCACACATGAAATCTTTATAATGTCCAGATAGTTATCAAATGTTTCTTAAGAAAAAAAACTTTGTATTTGATCTGTTATTTTCAGTAACGAATCTCTGTACCACCATAAAAAATTAGGAAATAAATATAAATTATACCTCTTTCATACTAGAATACAACAAATTATAACATGAAAACATAAATATTTAGACTAAATAGCTTCAATCTCATAATATTATACATTTATATATATTTATTATTTTTCTTATGTTGACCTTTCAGCTGTGCCTGGCTAACAATACAGAAGTTACAATGATGCAGCACATGTACTCTTATGTTACCGTATCCAATAATATAAAAACTGACCTTTATTCTTTACAAAGTGACCTGTCTTGGCTGTTTTTAGTAGACTAGTATTCTGTAAAATACAGTCACATTTCAATTATTATACATATATATATATGTTTATAGATTATTGCTATTTAGAAATAAGTTCTTAAACTTATTTTTCTTAAAACATAACATAACATAATATTTTGGGACAACGTGGGATCTATTGGTTCATTTTCGCTGTTCCATCCTCAAAACTAAATTAAAATAATAATAAAATTTTAATCCCAACCCTTTTCATTCATATACTTATCAAGTTTTTTCTTAAACCCACTTAAACTTACCGCCTCTACAACATCTGAAGGCAACCCATTCCAAAGGCCAACCACCCTGTTAGAAAAATAAAACTGTCTTAGCTGAAGATGACTCCTACCTTGCTGAAATTTATATTGTGTCCCCTCGTTCTACTATTCTCATTGTTAAATATAAAAAAAATATGGTACATCAACAATATTAATTCCCTTTACAATCTTAAACACCTCAATCAGATCCCCCCCTAACTCTTCTTTTTTTTTCAAGAGTAAACAGTTTGAGAGATTTCAGTGTCTTTTATAAGGTAAGGAGCTCAAGACTGAACACGATATTCCAAATGTGGCCTATCCAGTGACCTGTACAATGAATGGATAACCTCTTTAGGCTTGTATTCAATATTTCTATAGATACAACCTCAAATCCTATTTGCCCTACCACGGGCAACAGCACACTGCTTTGATGGCTTTAGAGACTGATCGACTATTACACCAAGATCCCTTTCCTTCATAACACTAAGGTTATTCCTATCCAAATTATACTTATAATTCATATTATGGTAACCTACATGCATTATCTTGCATTTATTATAATTAAAACCCATTTGCCATTTATTTGTCCAACTCACTAAATGATCTAAATACTTTTGTAAATCTTCACAGATAGCAACACCCAAGACCTTAATATCATCTGCAAATTTAAGTAATTTATTGACTATACCTTCATCTATGTTATTGATGTAAATCAAAAAGAGCAAAGGTCCTAAGACTGAGCCCTGGGGTATCCCACTTGTGACGTTAATCCAGTTTGACTGAACTCCATTTGTAACAACCCTCTGCTTTCTTCCATCCAGCCACTCTTCTATTACAATTTGCTAACTTATCCCCCACACCTATAGAGCTAATTTTTTTACAAGCCTTTTATGTGGTACCTTGTCATATGCTTTCTGAAAGTCCAGATACACCAAATCTACACCCTTACCCTCATCTACATAAGCAGTAATATTTTCAAATAATGTTAAAAGATTTGTAAGGCACAATTTTCTCTTAGTGAAATCATGATGACTATCCAATAAAATTCTAAGACATATCCAATCTAACCTCCTTCAAAACATTTGGGGAAATACTATCTGGCCCAGGAGCCTTATCGTTTTTTAAACTTTTGAATTTTTTCTTAACCAGCTCAGAATTGATGCAGTCATCCTGTTTGATCTCGTTTCCATTTATCAACTGTTTAAGATGTGGAGTACTGCTTAAATCTTCATTAGTAAAAGCTGAAGAAAAAGCAAAATTTAATAACCCAGCCATCTCGTAATCATCAGATACTAGCCTTCCTTTATCATCCCTCAAAAGGCCTATCCCAACATTTTGTTTCCCCTTAATATATTTAAAGAAATCCTTACTGTTAATTTTTACATTCTCAGCCAACCTTTTCTCATACATCCTTTTTAATGTCCTAATTTCCTGTTTCACCAACTTTCTTGATCTTCTATAATCTTCTAAGTCTCCTGTTATACCAGTCAATTTAAATTTCTTAATTTATATGCTTTTCTTTAATTTTATAGAACAGTAAATAAAGAAGTAAAGCAAACAATTATCTCTTCTAGTTACAACCTTTGTACTGGGTTGCTGCTTGACGTAGGTTGCTAAGCCTTTTAAAATTTTGCATGTGGAGGATATTAATCAAAACAATTTTTTTTAGGTTTTATATATACATTTGAATAACCAAAAAATCATAAATTACCATATCAATACCATAGAATTCCATTATAATTTATCAAGCGTAATAACTTAGCTGTAATTTAGTATAAAAAAATATGAAATTTCGAGCAGACTAAAGACACAACCTACCTTCCTGAAATTTTGGTTCGAAAGAGAGAAATGGCATCCTAAAAATTTAAAATGGCCAAGAAAGCCAATGGGGGATATTCTGAGCTTCTGGTTGGTTATTCATGTCATATATAGAAGTAAGTGTATATAAGGGAGTGTTTCCAAAAATGAAAAGAATTGGGCAGGGTGCCAGTGTGTTTGATTTATTACATGAGCAATATCTTACCAAATAGAAAAGATAAGACCTTGTTTTACATTATAGCTTGTTAATGTCGGTAATTTGAGTTCCTGATTCGTATGAAACTACAGACTTAGTATTTTGACATCACAAACATCTAATTTGAACCAG
>NW_013665735.1:549994-557499 GCF_000517525.1 Limulus polyphemus | reverse complement strand
TGTTTACTTTAAATAGTTTTAATCTTATAACATGATACATCTACATATATTTATTTTTATTATATTGATCTTTCAACTATGCCGGGCTAACATTACAGAAGTTACAATGATGCAGTGGACATGCATTCATTTTACCACATCCAAGAATATAAAACTGGTCTTTACAAAGTAACTTGTCTTGGCTGTGTTTTAGTAGACTAGTATTTTATAAAATACAGTCACATTTCAATTATCATACATTATATATGTATATAGACTATTGCTATTTTTAAATAAGTTCTTAAACATTTTTTTCTTAAAACATAGAACAGTAAATAAAGAAGTAAAGCAAACAATTATCTCTTCTAGTTACGACCTTTGTACTTGTTGCTGCTTGACGTAGGTTGCTAAGCCTTTAAAAATTTTGACATGGAGGATATGAAACGAAATATTTTTTTAGGTTTTATATATATACATTTGAATAATAAAAAAATCATAAATTACTACATCAATACCACAGAATTCTACTATAATTTATCAAACTTAGTAAACTTAGTAACTAAGCTTTATTTGGGTGTAAAAAAATCTGAAGTTTTGAGCAGACTAAAGACACAGCCTACTTCATTGAAATCTTGGTTCAAAAGAAAGAAATGGTGCTAGGTGCATTAGAAAGACTGAGAAAACCACTAGGGGGACATTCTGAGCTTCCGTTTGGTTATTCATGTCATTTATAGAAGGAAGTGTATATAAGGGAGCGTTTCCAAAAATAGAAAGAGGTGAGCAGGGTGCTAATGTGTTTGATTTATTACGTGAGCAATATCTTAGCAAATAGAAAAGATAAAGCCTTCTTATTTTATATTCTAGCTTGTCAATATCTGTAATTTTAGTTTCTATTTCGTATGAAACTATAGACTTAGTATTTTGACTTCACAAACATCTAATTTGAACCAGTGCTGCATTCAACATACCACGTGACACACAAAAATCAATGTTTAACTGTGATTTTAATACTTACTTTTAAATCAAAAAATGTAGTAATGTATAATACTAAAATTTAAATTATAATCTACAGTTTGATACCAAACTTATTGACATAAATTCATGAAATAGTAGTTCATGCTAACATCATTTTTAACTTCTGCAGTTGAAGGGTTAAGTATGTTTCATGTGTTTTTGATGATATTTCACTTTTATTTTCCCTTCTCTCTTGTATGGTAATAATGATGATAATAATGTAGATGTGTTTATGAACTTGTTTCAGAATTTATTCCCTGTTCAAATACATTATTTTCTGATTCTTTTATTTCATTAGACAAGTTAGCCTGTAAGACTTCTAACTAAAACATCTGCAATATTTATATTACTTTATAAAAGCTGATAGTTTATTTTATATCATGCACTATCATAAAACAATACTTTTAATTTTCAGTTTTTAGTATTTGTAATTTATTCCTCTTCAAAACCAACTTTGTCTTGATGAAAATATTTGGAAACCCACAACATAATTCTAAGCATGTCATATCTAAGCCACCCTCAAAAACTTGCGACATCAGTGATAGGGGACAACAGTGGTGCCATTCTATAGCTACAATGCTAGTCTATAGGAGTATAAATATCTGGCCATGGCAATGGGAGTTCAAAACATACACAGTGTTTTGTGGTGAAAATTTTTGTAGTTTTACATTTTCCTTATTAATCATGTGTTTATTCTGTTCCTTTTCAGCTTATTTTATCTGAATATTGTTTTATTGTTAGTTTCATTGCTGTGGTGTGGATAACTACACTGACTGGTTTGAAACTAGCTGGTCAGGGAAGACTCGGTCTGTTCCAGTCAGCTGTTGTAAGACTGAAAAGAACTGTAAGAACAAGCCTTTGACTGTTGTTACAGACATCTTTCAGCAGGTATGTTGGTTTACAATGTTAATTTCGACCATGTATTCCATCCTTCATTTTAAGCATGTTTATATTAAAACTTTATTTTGTAAAAGTTGGATTAATAGTTAATTTTAGGAACGTTATACTTGAGGTATATAAATGTGAAAACAAATAAACTTGTATTAAAACTTCCTGAAATATTAATTTTTTAACTTAATCTCATACTTTACTGTAGTAGATTATCATCATTCATGTATTGTTTATAATTTTTTTTATTACAATGTTAATTTGCTTGTCTTAAAAAGTTTAGTTAGTTGTGATATTTTATATTTTGTAAGAATTTGATTTTCTAATTTTAAATAATGAGAAACCACTCCCCTCTATAGAACAGATAGCTAATAACTTGTGCTACTGATGAAAAATGTTCTTACTCTTATGCCAAGGGTTTTTAACAAGACTCCCACCTTACACGTAATAATGTGTACTGTGTGCTAGTTTGTACTGCAATCATTGTTAGACTGTACCCCTCGACCAGTAGAAGGGCAACACATTCTCCATGTGCAGTACTCCCTTTCAACACTTTTTGTTTACCTAAAGCTCACTCTCTTCCTTGGCATTGCATTCTTTTTTCATTAAGAATTATGGAATTTTTATGCTCCTTATTTTAAACTTTTGTTAAAATTCAGTTTTATCTTTCTTGATTTTGAGAAAGGCAACATTTTTTTAAATTGATTTCAGTTAGAGCTTCTAATATGAACTAATCTTTTTACAGTAATTTGATTTATTTTCGTAATGAAACTGAGATTTTTGGGACACATTTTCTTGAATCTGTGATATAGTTTTTTTGACAAAAACATTTTACATCCCCATTAATCCAGTGTTTTGATATTTAATCTCACTTGTCCTCTTTACCCTTTCCTTCTAAGACTACATCTATACACCAACAGCTTTATTTGGGAAGGTCACACTAATCTGTTCCTCATGCTGCTACATTTTATTTTTCACCTATTGTCCATTTCACTTTCTTTGTGTGTGGGATTTGTTTCATCAGGATGCCTTATCTTCTGGAGTAGACTCCCTCAGTTTTATCTAGGAAAAATCCACCTGATATTTTCCCATCATGCAGACTTTTTTCATAGAAGTTCCTCATCTTGTGGACTTATCATGATGTTCCCCTCTGAAAATCCAGCCATCATGGGCTTCAGTAATTAGTTGTTTCTGGAACCATCCCTCAGATTTGAGAGCTTGGATCTTATGCTTTGTCCACCTGTGGACTTGCTTTGCAGAAAACCCTTGGGTTATGCAGGTTTTCTCTCGGGAGCTTTTTTGTCTGTCAGCACTCGCACCTATGTTTTCAGCTAAGTTCTAAGGGCTTTTACATGGAGAGTTCACTCTTTGGGTCTGCATTTCTAATACTAATTGGACATTTGGCATCTAGCCCTGTCCTTGGAGTCATCATCTGCTACAACTTCCCTTCTCCTTCGAGTATGGTTATTTGGATTCCTTGAGTGGTCAGACTCCCTAAGTCATTGTTGACTCCCATTTTCTATATGATTCAATTGGGAGTCTTTATCATCTTGTTTCCAAAGTGGGCTCAATCATTATCATTTACATTTATGAAATATAGAGCTTCTGGTTTTTAAGGTTCTCATGTCACCTTTTCTTCCATTGCATGAGGTTCTCTGTCATCATTTCTCATGTCCTTTTGTGCCCCCTTCAGTGGGTTCTGTCAAGTAAGTTACAATTGTCTGAACATCCTGTTTTATCGTGTTTCAATAATTTCACTGTCGTTTTCAAATGAGACCCAAAACTTGAGTGTTTTTGAATAGTTCACTATTCTTCTTCAGGAGAATATTTATAACTATTCAAAAGCACTTGAGTTTTGGGTCTCGTTTGAAAACCATTACAACTTTTGTATGTGATTCTGTGTGCTAATTTCTCAATCAGAATTCACTGTCATTTCTTACATCAACTAACAGGGAGGTACTTGCTTTTTGGACCTCTGCTCATGGCGACAACATCTGGTTGTTAGGCCTTCCACATTCTGAGAATTTTTAACTTGTTGGCAGATTGGTTGTCTCACCCTTATCAACTCCGTCCAACAGAGTGGTCTATACATTTGGAATTTCTATGGATTTATTCCCATTTTGAGAGTCCTCTTTTTGGTGCATTTGGAACTCCTTTACACCAAACTGCCACTTTTTTGATCACCAGTCCCACACTCCATGGACCTAATAATATTCCTTCTGAGCCTGGATTGGCCCACTACTTTTTGTATGCCTATCTTCTTTATTAACTTCTTAGGAGGAAGCTGTCTTTAATTTACAGCACCTCTTGCCAGATTATTCCAATTGCCATTTTGAAATGACTCGTTTGTGAGTTTAGCTTCTTTGGTGTACCTGTAGCCTTTATCTCTTCCTTCTTTTTATCTCATGCTCAACACTTTTATGTGACTTTTGTCCTGTCCCTTGCAAGATAGGCAGGTTTTTTTAAGCAGAATAGCCTGTTCCCTTGATTGCTTGGTTGGCCATCAACCCTTGCAATTTATCTTTGGTGTACCTGTGGCCTTTATCTCTTCCTTCTTTTTATCTGATGCTCAACACTTTTATGTGACTTTTGTCCTGTCCCTTGCAAGATAGGCAGGTTTTTTTAAGCAGAATAGCCTGTTCCCTTGATTGCTTGGTTGGCCATCAACCCTTGCAATTTATCACTGCAAATGGATGATTTATCAATGCTGGTCCATTTGCCACAACCTTCTTCCCCTCAGGTTGTCCTAATGCCTCATCTAACCTTATTTTTTTATCTGTTTAATTACTGTTTATCTTTTCCTTGGCCATTCTCGTTTTCTTTCTTATGTTCGTACTGTCTCTTAGAGCCTTTTTAATCAGTTGTCCTCTTCATTTGGTTCCTTTACTGGAGTGGAATCTGTTGAGTTCTTAGGGCTTTTAAATGTCCTCCAGTCAAACATTTGGCCATCTGTTCCCTGTACCATAATTCTTTTAAGACATTTTTTCTTCTTCCTTTTGGGTGATGTCACTCTGATAATTGTGTCTGGATACACCTTGCACTCTTTACCATAGGGACATGTTGATTTTATCCCCAGACCAATCCTTTCTTCCAAAGCCTTGGGAGGGTTATAGTCCACACACTGATATTCTCCCCTATGTGAATTCTTCCCTCCTGTTATATCCTAGTGAAATAGAGGTACCCTTTCTTCCACAGTACTAAGCCACTGGGAAGGTTGATATAAAAAGTTCCTCTTTTGGTTGGTGTAAACCCACTGACATGATACTGAATGGATACACCCCTCAATCAGAAGTAGGGCAGGGGGTGTTTATTTGATAGTGTAGTACAAGCCACTCTCCTACATTAAGAACTGGACCATTCCTGGTAGTCATGACCAGCTGGATAGGTCTTGAATTCTCCTTAGGAGGCAGACCTGTGATGATTCATCTCTACACCTGCTTATTCTGGAAGGTAGTTCCCATAAGTATTTTTAACATACTGTACAGTTGACTTTTGTCCCAGCTTTATTATGCATGTAGTCTTCCAATCCTCTGAAATATACAGGCCAGTTGAACAGCCTTTACATTATGTCCACCTTTGTGATGCTTTAGTGCCACAAAGGAGGTTCTTTTGACTGTACCTTTTTGCACCACCACTTATATTGGATAAGGAGTATTCCATGCATGAGATGGATGTGGTTTCCTACCAAGTGATGCTCCACTAGGCCCTCTCACCACTGGGTGACACACTCCATGAGTTTTTTTTTTCTGTCACTGTATTCTCAGAAAGGAGTTCATCTTTAAAATTTCTTTATCTACACGTTCTTCTCAATATGGGATCCTAGCTATTTGATCTGTAGAGAGATAAGCTTTTCTGAAGGTAATTTTTTCCTTATCTGAAAATATATTTCAAGTATACTCATCTTTAGATAGAACTGCTCATCCTATTCTCCAACTTTCAGTGTGTCTTTGTCAAGAATGAGCTTTTGATATGCACAGTGTTCAAGGGGAGTAATCTATCTAAAGTATATTAATACATTATATACCTTGTATAGCAAGATAATTTATTTGAGTGGGATGTAATACATTAAAAAGTAAAGAAGTAAGGCTTGTTTCATAAAATGAGTGTGAAAACTAAGAAATGTGTATGTCTCGGCACACACACACACCTGTGTGAATAATTCATTTATGTAAGGTACTATATTGAGGTTTTATTTGTGTTCATACTGCATGTATATCCATTTTAAATACTTTACCCTGGTAATCATATTTTTAGTTATTCTATACTGCATGCAAAACATTATTGTGGAAAGGTTTTATGGTTAAAAGCTTCTTATACAGATATATTGAAAAACATTTCACATGTGTGTATGATGATGATGATAACTATTTAATTAAATTTCTAACTACCCGGTAAAATACTTCTTAATAAATAGTACTTCCTTCCTCTATTATGAGTAATGGTGACTAGATGCTTTATTTATGGTTCAAAACATCACAAAAAAAATACTAAATAAAAGCAAATAAGTTGTACAATGCATTAGCATTTTGTATGAGGATCCTTTGTTTTACACTGAACAGCACACCTTGTTTTTTATGTATTATTGTGGAATATTGACGCAATCATCCAGTACTATTTCCATTTATTCAACAATTCAGTTTTGTATAAATCACAAATACACTTTGCTGAAATGCATCCCTAAATTTGTACTGATCTCTACCATGCTATACAGAAGATGTACATTGTCAGTG
The DNA here is from genome assembly GCF_000517525.1 of Limulus polyphemus. NCBI lineage: Eukaryota > Metazoa > Arthropoda > Merostomata > Xiphosura > Limulidae > Limulus > Limulus polyphemus. The sequence goes on along the minus strand of NW_013665735.1, from coordinate 550,888 downwards.
ATACCGTTTTTCTCTCTTTGTTGTTAAACAAGCTGTCATTAATTGTTGCCAAGCAATTTACACTTGGATTATTTGTAAATAGCTCACACCTCTAGCCTTTCTCATTCCACTGTTTGTGGTGGTATGCCAATTTCAACCATTTGGTTTGGTTACCTCTTCTCAGCAGTGGTTTTCAAGCACTACAAGTTCACTGAGACAACTTCATGCTGATGTGCATCTTACTGTTCTCAAGGTAACATTAACACCCACACTTACAGCAAAGTAATTGGCAAGATCTGAAATTGACCATCATCTATATCATAAAAACATGTCCTGAGATACTTAACAACATTTATAAAGTTTCAGTTTTCTATTTTAATCATATCTTGTTAGCAAAGCCTTGTATACAGCAACATGGAGTCAGTCTTGCCACAATTGTTTTACTTGGTGGACCCTTGATCAATATAAACTTTTATTTACACATGTTTTCCATGCAGCATTTCAGTCCTGGGAGTCAAGACTAGAAATACTCTACTACTATTTGGCAGAGAATTATTGCTTCTGCTTTTATAGGCTTTATACTTCCTGATTATTTTGATAGTTAAGGATAAACTACCAACACATAACTGTATTCTGGTGCAATTCATTTTCACATAGTAAAGGGGGTGGCATTCCTGTAGTACTTGCTTTTTATATCCTCACCTCTTCCATGATTATTTTCATTATTGTTTCTATTTATACGTATCTTAAGAATATGTAAGTGTACATACACACACATAATACGGAGACATATTTAGCAAAGAAATTTTGTAATTTCGTTTTATTGCAAGAGAGAGAGAGAGAGAGCTAAAATAGTGTACTTACAAAACATAATTAGCAAATATAACAGATTTTAGTAAATAACTTTATTTTTTA
>NW_013665735.1:546020-549888 GCF_000517525.1 Limulus polyphemus | reverse complement strand
GTTTGACCCTGTGGTGCGTACTCGTGCCACTGAAAGGAACGCGATTTCAGACAAGAGAGGACATTATGGCTGCAACGACAGCCGAGCTAAACTCCATTTCGAATAAGGCTTTCTCGGAATGCTTCCAACAATGGCGGCACCGCTGGGAGAAGTGTGTGGAGTCCCAAGGAGACTACTTTGAGGGTGATTAGGTTTCCAACGCTCCAGGTATGCCAGTTTTTATTCCCCGGTCAAAGGTCGGATACTTTTCTCACAGGCCTCGTATATAGTGTAGGTGTAACAGATTTAAAAAAAAGGTAGTTTCTAAAAGAATGGATCTTTCAGGATATTTCTCTCTCTCTCTCTTTTATGCCCTGATATTTTGATTAAGATTTTTGTGTTATTCTGCTGAATAAAAACAAACCGAAGGAATTCAATTTGGAAACATTATTTTCAATGAACTACTCATGTAAATGTACGATTTTATATGAGATACCAAATGATTATCTTTTCATGATATTACAATAAGAGTATACTGTACCTATAATGTAAATATGAGTTACATTTATGTGTATTGTTCAGTCTGTTGATTAGGGAAAAAAAAAACAATTAAAGGAAGTTTAAAAGTGTTATCCCCAAAAAAATCATACTTAAGTGATTTTTATAATTATGCTAAAAACATTTACAAAAAATTTATATAATATAGAAATTTTAAACTTGACCAGATACTCTTGGTAACATGGGCCTTAGTATGACAGAACAGAAGCAATTGGATTATAGGTTAGCACAACAACCTAACAAAGGCTAAACACTTGATCACCTTCAGACCAGTACAACTAGTCACCTGTTTCTGGATTTTTCCACTATAGAATATTTGTTAAAACTAATGGTATGTTAATATAGCTGAGAATGCCTTTAGTAAATGATATTTAGTTCTATAATTTGTGAACATGTACGTATGGGTTACATGATGATTGAAATTGAGACTTCTGTTTTTTCTTATCTCAAGCTTAATGTAAAAAGAATGTTTATATAGTTTCTCTTGCACGCATCCATAGATTTTAAAAAATCCAAAACAAAAATGTTGAATTATGTTTTTCCATAACACCTATCTGTTGGTGTTATAACTTAGATTTTTTTTTTTCAAGTGAAAGGGTGGTTTGTTGTTTAGTAATTCTATAAAACATATTTTTGAATATACGAATACTTTTATAGCATGCACACACATACGAAGCTTAGTAGTTCCATACTTCACCTTATTTTTTGTAAACTGTTATTATTCTTAGAAGTTTAAACAAGAGTTAAATGGGGACATGAACATGCTTTTATTTCTTGAACATGTAAGTTGTAGAAGATTAACATGTACATGCACTTTTTTTTTATATCTTATAGGGTTGTTATGAAAAAGTTGTAAACTTTGTGAATGGAAACTTGAAGATCATTGGTGGTGGAGCTGTGGCAATTGCTTGTTTCCAGGTGAGTTCTAGACTTTTCAACAACATTTTAACTGTAAGTGGCATCAATATTTTATTTAAAGCTAATGTATTATTTTTGTATAATGGACACAAAATACATATTTTATGTTAAAAGGAAGTGTTAAAAACTACATTGTTTCTGCTGAGTATGTTTTGCTTGGGTTTAAGATCCCTGATTAACTCTCTCAGTATGGGCTCTGTCAATTTGACCAACCACGTGACCTCTTTGTACTCATTCAAAGTCTTTATAGATCTGATACTACTAACTTTTAATATAGTGTGTATATCTTCACAAAATTCTGCAGTCCTTTAGTAAACATTGTCTTTCACATACAAAAAATCATATTTTTTATTGAAGTATTTTTAATAAACTAAAAAAAGATTTGTTCGTGAACATATCAAGTATTTGTTTTGAATAGTCTGTGTGCAAAGTGACTCGTGTTAATATTAAAAATACTTTTATTCATCTCAAAAATCTCAAATTTCATTTGTGTAATCTCTAAAACTACCTAAATACATTTCAAATGTTTGTTTTCAGTAAAACTTTATATTTTATCTGTTATTTTCTCTACCCTAATTATACAAGGTTGGTCAATTTGACTGACCTCATAACCACCAAAAAAATTTAAATAAATCTAAATTACACTCTTTTTCTTTCTAGAATGACTTCAAATTGTAATATGATACTACATTCTTTTAACCTAAGTAGCTTTAAGCTTGTAACAGTATACATCTATATATAATTAAATTTGATTGTTTTATTGGCCTTTGATTACACTTTGAACTGTGTCTAACTACTATTTACACAATTATAAGTTGTAAATTATTTCAAGAACGTGTAGTGCACACTATGCTATCGAATTACATTACCCACGAGCCACTCTGAGCTGCTTGTGTGCGTTCCTCATGAAATATTTTTATTATATTATTATTATTTATTTTACCTAGTCTAACCTTAACTAACCTAAAGAGATCCCTATTTTTACATTTTAATTACTTTTATGATAATAAATAAAGCAGAAATAAAGTACTTACCTGTGTCTTCTTTTTTTTGCTGTCGACTGTCAATGACACTTAACCCTACTTCATTTATACTAATAGTAGTAATACACAAAATAATTTTTACTTAATTAAATGATACACCAAAGATCATACAATAATAACATGCAAAAAGCAGACAAGTTCCTCTAATTATCACAATTTTTCTGGTTTTGTAACTATGCGACAAGAGCCATTACAAATTCATCCAACCTAGTTGTTATCTTTCCCGTGGGAACGAAGCTTGTACTAAAAGAGAAATTTACAATTCTCTGTTCAGAACACAACATAATATAATACTTCATTTGATAGATCAAAACCTTGACTTTCTGTTGGTTATAGATAATATAGAATTAAACGTAAGAGAGAACTATTAACAAATCCCAAAAGAGAGAATGTGACAGGTAGGTGTGGCAAGAGGGATCTGATTGTCTATTTGATGGCTCTGTAACCAAGTAAAATTGAAAGCTATAAAACTTATGGTTTGTCTGAGAAAGACGATTTTATAATGTGTAATTTATGTTAAATTTAATACTTATTGGAGGGGTGGTGAATAAAATAGAGAAGATGGTATGCCTATAGAAAATGTGTAACCTTTCTCACACTAAGTGGAAATGCAGGATTATTTTTTAAATATTGCTTTATAAAATTGAGAATTTAAAATTTATATACTATTAAAATAAGGATTATTAGCTATGATTTTATGCTATAACATAAACAAAAAGTAGTTTAGTAAAATTTTGAATGTAAGCCACTAAAACCTCATGGCATGTGCAGTAAATGATGCCTGGGCAGATAGGGTTAAAAACTAGAAGATTAAGTTTAATTAACCCATATATTGTTGTTAGGATCCCTTTATATCTAAATTGTTAAAAGTTGTAATATTTTTTTATATCAAAAGTCTTTTTTTTTTTACAAGAAGATACATTATTGAATATAACATAAAATAGGCTTTCAAATGGTGTAAATAATATTAGAGATTTGAAATTTTTTCTTGCTCATTGTTGAAGTGATTTGCATTTGGCTTTGCTTGGGGAAATTTTTAGGATTATGCAAATTTCTCAACCAGCTCTGAACAAAATTTTCAACCTAAATTTAGATTTTTTTGTCAATTGTAATTGCTAAGCTTATCTCCTAATTGATAAATTACATTATGCTGTAATGCATATTAATATAATTATTCCTTGTATATTTTTCTATTAATATTTAGCAATTTATGTTGTAACATTAGAAAAAGTAGTAACAAATTTTTCTAAACTTGGCAAAACATAATGTTACAACAACTTTAGTCCATTAATTCATTGTAATACACACACACACACACACACACACACACACACACACACACACACACACACACACACACACACACACAC